>NC_134354.1:595197271-595349771 GCF_048569485.1 Anomaloglossus baeobatrachus | reverse complement strand
TATAGAGGCTACAGGAGGCTTTTAGCTGTATATATAATATAAAGGGTATAAAAGGCTGCTGGCTGGGGAAATATAATGCAGAGGATACAGAAGGCTATTGGCTGTGTATATAATATAGAGGATACAGGAGGCTGCTGGCTGTGTAAATATAATATAGAGGCTGCAGGAGGCTGCTGGCTGTAAGTATAATATATAGGATAAAAGAGGCTGCTGGCAGTATATAGAATATAGAGGATACATGCTGTGGGCTGCATATAGTGTAAACCGAACACTATACTATACACACAGAGTCACAGTATATACATATAGTATATACAGACATACTGTAATACAGGATATAGTGTAAAACTGTATGTACAGTATGATGCTGTGTATGAGCCAGAAACAGGAGCCGGAAAACAGACACATGGATTATACACACCAGCTGCAGGGGGTTCAGACGCAGAAGATAGAAAATTCAAATGCAGTCTTTCGGTAATGTCCTGTTTGTACTGGCAGCCTCTTTAGTGCATACATAGTACAAACCCCAGTAAAAATAAGTAAATAATGGATGGTGCTTCTTTATGCTGGAAGTTATGGACAGCAGAGAAAAGAACAGGGTCTTTACAGACTTCCGTAACTTTATGGACAGTTGACAATTCAGCATTTTGGAATAAATCACTGCAATCAATCTCTTCTTATAACCATCAACAAGCTTCTTACACCTATCAACTGAAATATTTGACCACTGTTCTTTTGGAAACAACTCCTGGTCTCTCAAATTTGAAGGGTGCCTTCTCTCATCAACATCTTTAAGATCATTCCTCAGGTGTTAAATGGGCCATAGAACCGGACTGATTGCTGGTCACTTCAGAACTCTCCAGCTCTTTGTTTCCATCCATTTCTGGGTGCTTCCTGAAATACGTTTGAGGTCATTGTCCTGCTGGAAAACTCATGACTTAGGATGCAAATTCAGCTTTCTGACACTGGGCACTATATTAGGAACCAAAATCCTTTGATATTCATCAAATTTCATGATTCCTAGCACACTGACAAGGTATCCACTGCCAGAGGCAGCAAAACATCCTTGAACCTCCACCATAATTTACTGTAGGTACTTTTTCTTTTCTTTGTAGGCCTCATTCTGTTTTTGTTTGTTTTCTTCCATTGTGTTTCATTTAATTGAAATGTCGTTGAATAGTTTGTGCTGACACTGATGCACCCTAAGGTGGGCTTTGCACGTTGCGACATCGAAAGCTGATGCTGTGATGTCGCACGCGATAGTCCCCGCCCCCGTCACAGGTACGATATCTTGTGATAGCTGGCGTAGCGAAAATTATCGCCATGCCAGCTTCACATGCACTCACCTGCCCTGCGACCGTCGCTCTGGCCGGCGACCCGCCTCCTTATTAAGGGGGCGGGTCGTGCGGCATCACAGTGACGTCACACGGCAGGCAGCCAATAGGAGCGGAGGGGCTGAGATGAGCGGGATGTAAACATCCCGCCCACCTCCTTCCTTCCGCATATCCTGCGGAAGCCGCGGTGACGCCGGTAGATGTCCCTCGCTCCTGCGACTTCACACACAGCGATGTGTGCTGCCGCAGTAGCAAGGAACAACATCGGACCGTCGCGTCAGCGTAATTATGGATTACGCCGACGCTGCACCGATGATACAATTACGACGCTTTTGCGCTCGTTAATCGTATCATCGAACCTTTACACACTACGATGTCGCATGCGATGCCGGAAGTACGTCATTTTCAATTTGACCCCATCGACATCGCACCTGCGATGTCGTAGTGTGCAAAGCCCGCCTAAGTTTGCAACAGCATCGGACTGGCGACTGGAGGAATCTCCAGTAATGCCAGGCCTGGATTCAGGTACCTGCATTGCACTCCGGAGCTCTCACCTGAGCTCCAGCGTGCAGCCGAGACTGTACTGTGAGCGCCGAGTGATTGATTCCTCGGCGCTTGAGATTCAGTTCATGTCAGCTGCAGACATCCCGGGCTAATCTCCTGTGCTCTCACCTGAACTCCGGAGTTCAGCCCGGCCATAAGCAGATGTTGATTGTAAAGAGTTCCTAATGGATGAAGTACCATATTTTTTGGTTTATAAGATGCCCCGGATTATAGGACGCACCCCAAATTTAGAGACGGAAAATATGAAAAAATAATTTTAATGTTAAATGAAGCTCTGTCTTATAATCCTAGTGTGAATTAATCTTAATGCTTACCAGGGGGGAGCGGCAGTGGTGGAGCGGCTCAGGAACATCACGGGAGGCAGGGTCAATCATGCTCAGAGGAGGGGGTGTTGCATCTCAGGAGGGTCAGTGGACGGAGGGTCAGCAATACAGTGGCCCCGGGATTGTCGTGGCAGCGGGTGCTATTGATCTTCTGGTGTACTGTGGCAGTGTCACTGCAGTGGAGGACTCAGGAAAGTCACAGGATGGGGTGTCAGGGTGTTGCTGTGACGGTGTGTGTCTGATCTGACTGTTGACTTAATTGAATCACCCGTGAAGGAGTGGAAAAGAGTTTTAGTTACAACCTGTGAGTCTCTAGTGAGCTCCATGCCATAGTTAAAGCACTGCTTGAAAATAATGGTAATGGAACTATAGGCCTATGAGCCTGACTTTTATACGAGGAAAGATCTTTGAAAACCTTTTTAAGCAACATATATGCAAGTAACTGAATGAGAATGAAGTAATTAACCAGAGCCAGCATGGGTTTGTACTAATAAGTCATATCAGACTAACTTAATTCCGTCTATGACAGAATCACTGACTGGGTAGATAAGGTAAATGCAGTAGATATAGTATATCTTGACTTCAGCAAAGCATTTGACAAAGTATCTCATACCATCCTTATTGAAGAAAATGACCAAGCAAGGATTGGACAAGACAACTGTTAACTGGCTTAGTTAGTCAACCCAAAGAGTGGTCATAAATGGCTGCACATCTAGTTGGAAGAATATCTCAAGCATGGTAACACAAGGCTCTGTCTAGGGCCTTATGTTGCTCAAAATTTTTAGCAATGATTTACATGAAGAAATTGAGGGTAAACTAAATTTGCTGATAACACAAAGCTAGGAGGAATAGCTAATACTAGAGAAGAGAAAGACAATTCAAAAATAGCTAAACAAATTGGAACAGTGGGCAGTAACTAACCGACTGGTTTTTAACAGGGAGAAATGCAAAGGCCTACATCTAAGCAAGAAAAATGAAAAGAGAATATATAGAAAGGGAAGACTGGGGCTAAGCAACAGCACGTGTGAAAAAGACGGGTTTGCTTATAGATCACAGACTGAACATGAGTCAACAGTGTGATACAGCATCAAAAAAAAAAAAAAATAATTCTGGGATGTATTAAGAGAAGCATACAGTCTAGATCATGTAAAGCAATTGTTGCTCTTACGGGGGGACCGGCAGCTTAGGACCAGGGGGTATATATCGCGCCCACTGTGCTCCAGATGGTAATGGAGCTGCTGGCACCCTGTGGGTTAGGCAGAGGCTATAGAGCTGGATGGCTCTGAGATAACTCAGGGAACCTGTTACGGGGGCTGTCTGATTATAAAAACCAAAGAGATATCAGACAGTCAGGGTGCACCGTGCAAAGTCTCTGCTGCAGACTATGGCAGAGGATAAGGGGTATCTTGTACTATGGAAGCAGTACTGACACTGATACATCTCAGTGACACTAGAGCCAATCACGGCGTGTACTGTTAAAGTCACAGCAACTACCGTATTTAGCATTAATGTAAAAGGGATAGGTTAATGTGTGAGGAAGAGTATATAAGTGTGCCGCTGTAAATAGTAGTAGCACAAGTGCAGAGTGCAATACCTCTGTTAAACTCACAGAGGCATATAGTTAGGAAATAAAGCAATTCCTCCCTCACTCAGGGTGTGTGGTACGGTCTCCCTTAATGATCACAGAAACAAAAGCAGTGAGTGTGAAATGGCACCTACCTAGGTCCGTTCCTCTAGTGGTGCCAGGAGATGGCCAGCAGCGTAAGCCGCACAAAGCTCCTACCTGCATTTGCTCCACTAGTGTGTGAGGACATGAACCACTAGATATGGCACCTGCCTAGGTCCGCTCTACTAGTGGTGCAAAAGAGACGGACAGCAGCACAAGCCGCACAAAGCTCTTACCTATGTTCGCTCCCCTAGTGTGCGAGGATACGAGCAACTGCCAGACGCAGTATAAGGAACGTTACCCTAGCGGCAACGTCCACCTACGAGTAGAATCACAAGGCTCAGCCGGACCATGTGCCTCAGGCACCTGCCTATGTCTGGTCCACTGAGATGTAAGGATACGGACCGCAGTCAAAGCTGTAAGGTACAAGAACGCTACCCTGCCGGTAGCGCTCACCTAGTATAGACAGAGAGATGCCTAGAGGGACGTGCACAGAGCATCTACTCTCATGCATGAACCAAGAGGACTGAGCACCGGGCAGCATGCGTCAGGGTCTTATATAGACTCTGTGCCTCATCCAAGATTGAGGACACCAGAACCAATCCGCTGCCAGAACGACAGCAATGACGTCACGCTGGCCTATCACCGAGCAAAGCGTCACAAGCACATGACCAGCGACCAATCGGCATAGACGGTGTCAGAGACATGTGACCACATGTCTCAAGCACATGACCAGCGGCCAATCAGCTTAGAAGGTGCCAGAGACATGTGACCTTGTGTCAGCGATGATGTCACCTGCACATATGCAATGGCTCCAAGATAGGACTTAGTCTCCAGCGCTTGCACATGTGCAATAGCAAGAAATCCGAACATAGTCTCCAGTGGTCGCACATGTGCAGTAGCAAGAAATCCGAACATAGTCTCCAGTGCCACAGCAACCATAACAGAACCGACCACAAGCGAAAGAGGAAATGCCCTTGCGACTCGATGACCTAGCAGCGCCAACCCTAGAGATGTCCATAGGGACAGAAACGTCCTCTAAGGGAGGTGCAGTAGGAGACACCACCACAGTGGCTGAATGACCCTCTGACCTGCGCTCCAGCTGACGTTCAGAGGTCCGTAGGTCAATGCGGGTAGCTGGGGTCATGAGGCCCTCAAGGGTAGTTGGTACCTTGCGCGACGCTAACGCGTCCTTCACGTGCGAGGCTAATCCCCTCAAGAACATTGGAATGAGCGTCCTCTCTGGCCACCCCAGTTCTGCAGCAAGTGTCCTGAAACTCACAGCATATTGATTCGAGGAGGTACGCCCCTGCTCCAAAGTCAGGAGCTGTAGGGCCGAGTCGTGAGTGACCTGAGGCCCTAGGAACACTTGCCTCAAAGACTCCAAAAACTCCTCAGAGTCCTGAACTACAGGGTCATTCCTCTCCCACAATGGTGTAGCCCACTCCAGTGCTCCATCAGAGAGCAAGGAGATGATAAACCCCACCTTCGACCTCTCTGTAAGGAACCGTGCAGCCAGCAACTGCAATGGATTGAGCACTGGTTAACGAATCCCCTACATGCCTTGCTGTCCCCTGAAAACTTGTTGGGCAGCGAGAGGTGAGGGAGGGTTGGAGTGGGCTTGGTGGCCGACACCATTGCAGCCGCTTGAGCCACCACATCATCCATATCAGCAGCAAGAGCAGACTGCTCCAGAGACTTCACTCTGACCTCAAGCTGCAGTATGAACTGACGCAGCTGCTCCATGTCCGCCATGCCAGCCAGACCCTGGCGCAGTCCTACTTTTACGGGGGGACCGGCAGATTAGGACCAGGGGGTATATATCCCGATTGCCAGTCTCAGCCCACCATGCTCCAGATGGTAATGGAGCTGCTGGCACCCTGTGGGTTAGGCGGAGACTATCGAGCTGGATGGCTCTGAGATAACCCAGGGAACCGACCACATGTGCAGGGAACACATCAGACCGGATGGTGACCAGGTAGCGTTGACCGAGAAGACCGCTGCGACAGCGCCCTATCGGCCACGTGTGTCAGACACGACAGGCCGTGCGGTCTTTCGATTAGCGTTTCTGGTCACTACTCGAATGGCCACGTGTGTAGAGGACATGTCAGGCCAAGGGATCACACCAGTAGCGTTGACTGGGAAGCCAAGGAGGACAACAGGTTCACACACCCAATCCTGGAACACCCTGTTAACTCAACAGGGGTCCTGGGGTATGCTGTCCGTGCACGTAGGAGGCACAAACGGACAGGTGGCGCAACAGGTGCGTTGTCCGTGTGCGTAGAGGGCACTCTCGGACAGGTGATGCAGCAGGTATGCTGTCCGTGAGCGTAGCAGGCACAACTGGACAGGTGCCGCAGCAGCTGCAGCCCAGTTAATGCCACTGGACTGCTATAGCACAACAGGAATGGTAGCAAGGAAGCACGGCGCCTGACCCTCATGTGCTGAGCCACGAATCTTGGCGTGACAGGCACCGTTCGCCTAGCCCTACCTACCGCTTTGTGTGGAATGATATAGTGAATCCTGCTGTGAGCAAGGGGTTGGACCAGATGACCTATAAGGTCCCTTCCAACGCTACCATTCTAGGATTTTATGATTCTATGATTTCTGAGTTCATCTTTGTCCACCATCACCCAATACAGGTAATATATCTCAATATCTTTTTACAACTGTCCCGTGTATAAAGCACTTGCTTAGTCACTGAAAATTATCTCTGATGAAGCCACCATCTGTGGTAATACACATGGAGTCCCCATTCTCGTATGTTGCTTTCCCTATGAGACAGGTTACCTGGGTAATTATGCACATGGCACTTTATTGCACAGTGTTACTTCTTGCCACTTTGCATACTTCATTATTTGTGTGTTATCTGTATATGTGAATTGCATCGCTCTTCATTATCGAATACAATTTGATATAATTGTAGTGGTAGTGTCTATTTATCTCAATTTCATACTTCCGTTATATTTATATTGTGCTATTGGTTATCATGATGTGCGTATGGCTTTCATCCCAGTGCCAGTATTTTGCCTAAGAAACAGGCTCTAGTGCATTATGCACATTTTTAAAGGAAACCTGTCATGTAAAAAATGCTATTAATATATCTGCAGACAATAGTGTTCTAAGACCACTACTCCACAGAAAACCCAGCTAATAGGAGAAAATTAACTTTATTCCTCCCGTCAGCCTCTGGTTTTCAGTTATAGAGATGTGGCTGGCGAGGCTTCAGTCACCAATCAGTATAGAGATAGTGGTCGCTGTAGCCACACCCTGGAATTGACTAACAAATGTCTCTTTACTAATACTGGATGTCAGTCAATGCCAGGGCAAGGTTACAGCCGCTGTTCACTATGTACTGAGCAGTGATTGAAGCTGCACCAACTGCACCTCTATGACTGAAAGCTGAAGGCTGCCAAGAGGAATAAAGTTTATTTTCTCTTACTACACTGCTTTTGAAAGGTTTTTTTTGCATGACAGGTTACTTTTAAATGTTTTGTCTTAGCTAGTTTTTTTGTTTGCGTCTTTATAAAGATTTGTATTGTTTTTTTTAAAAAAGAGTACAATCATCTTTTGTATGTCTCTTTCTTCCTTTGGTAAATTGCAAATGTTGGTGAGCATTCCATTGATTTACAGGTGGTGCCCACTCCTTTGAGATTTTTTGAGAAAGTAGAAATATTTATCAGAACATGTGAACTATGAAGTTTCTGAGATGCCAAAGCATCAATGCTATTCAAATGGAAAGTAGAAAAAGCCTGCCTAACCTTTGATGTATACTTAGTGTGTATTTAGACAATCTTCAGTAGAAGCAATGCACAATGACTTTTGGATAAAAACTTTTTGAACCTGGAGATTTGCCCGAAACCTAACTCCGTAAAGTTGGCTGTAAAATAAATGGACAATCGATGTCTGGGGAATGTTTTTCTCTATGACAAATCTATACATTCTGTTTGGTTTATTTCTTACAGCGTACGGTTTTCTGAAATTTATAAATTGCCTTTAAACAATACAATTTAATAAATAAAACTGGAAAGTTTCTACGACTTACTCTTCACAGTGGTGACATGAGTCATAGCTTACCCAAATGGTCCTGGCGGTTAAGATATAGTGTAAATGAAATATGATAATGTATAACAGGCGGTGCTGCTATGTCCTGAACAAAAGAATAATCTAGAAAACACTTGAGCAGTTTATAGCTACAAAGAGTTATGATCTATATCAGTGCTGAACATGAAATGCATCTCTGGCTTTCATGTTATCATTAATGGTTTCTCATTGAACACAAAAATACCAATGGCAACATTTTTCAGCCTGGGTAGGCTTTCTAAATTGCCTTTGTTATTTAGCAATTATGTTCATTTTCATGGATGTGTGTGGGTGTGCTGGAGCAATCTTAAAACATGCTCAATTAAATAAAATGGAATTATCTCTGAAACAAATACTTGAGATCTCAGTTAATACAGTTTTGATTATAAGAATAAGCTTATACTTCAAGGTGAATGGCATGCTACATTATCTGAAATCACCGAGCAGATTTTACAGACTCTGCTACTTAAGAGCTTGAATATTAGCAATAATAACAAAAAAACATGAAATCAAAGCATAGGCTGTTGACAAATTCAGGAAAGCAGAGTAGTACAAATAAACGCCTGTATATCTTAATACACGTAAGTTTATACTATTAGCATTATAAAAGGATTGCTTCTTTAATAAAATGAAGGGAAATGTACAATCTAGATTGTGTGTCCTTATTACAAGTATACACTAATACATTTTTTGCTAATACTATTTTATAGTTGTAGATCATTTTTTTCTACTTTTATTTGATTATAGAAGCTATCATGAGTTACCTCGGAAAAATATGACTGAAGTTTATAAATCTGCTTTGCAGGCAGATAGACTATAAACTATTTCTTTGTGCATGTAGGTCTTTACAAGGCAGGTCCAAAAATACTTTTACAATGTTTTGAAAAAGTATTCATACCCTGCAAACCTTTCCACACTTTTTCTCGTTACACCCCCAAACATGAGTCTATTTTATTGGGATTTTATGTGCTATACCAATAGAAAGTAGCAAGTATTTGTAAAGTATAAAGGAAAAGAATATTTTAAAAAATATACAGTCGATGGGAAAATTGTGACATCCATTTGTATTCTGCCCACCTCCGTCAATACTTTTAAGGAATAACTTTCACTGCTATTACTGCTGCAAGTCTTTTGGGATATTTCTCTACACATCTAGAGTCTAACATTTTTTTATTGTCTTAATTAAAAATATCCCACATTTTCATGGATATAATAATTGATCTTGGCTGATTCTGAAGTCACACTTCTTTCCATAAACTATGTCTCTTAATTTGTTATGAACAAGAGTGCTCGGCATTGCTCAATACTCGACCAAGCATCAGCGTGCTCAGGCATACTTGTTACCTGATCGAGTGTCGCGGGTGCTCGAACTCCATGCTTGAGTTACTGTACAGCATGTTCCTTGCTGTTAGACAGCCAATAAAATGCAGGAATTGCCAGTCATACATGATCTCATAGCCACATTGCTTACTGGCATTATTGTGATTGGCCGGCCGCATCTCTTCATTGGTTATTATATTAGACACGTGGATGCAATGCCCGGCACACTGTCCTCTGGAAGCAGCTCACGGAGAGTTGATGTGGGGGCAAGAGCTTAAATTTAGTTACTTAGTTACATAGGTTGAAAAAAGACCTAGGTCCATCTAGTTCAACCTTCCTCCACCAATTCTACATATTGTCATTAAGTCATTTATAACCAACAATGTTATGTGTACTGAGGAAACCTTCCAGCCCTCTTTTAAAAGCTCTTATAGTATCTGCCATTACTACCTCTTGTGGTAGGGCATTCCACAGTCTGACTGCTCTAACTGTAAAGAACACTTTCATATTTAGCTGCCGGAATCGCTTTTCTTCCACCTGCAAGGAATGCCCCCTGGTACTTAGTATTGTCTTTGGAAGGAATACGTCATGTGCCAATCCTTTATATTGACCACACATGTATTTATACATATAAATGAGATCTCCTCTAAGACATTTTTTTTCTAAGCTAAACAAATCTAACTTTTTCAACCTGCCATCATATGGGAGGCCTTCCATTCCTTGTAGTAGTCTAGTTAACCACCTTTGAACTGACTGTAACTTCTGAATGTCCTTTTTAAAATGTGGAGCCCAAAACTGGATCCCATATTTGAGCAGTGTTTGTACACTTAAACCCTTTAGTGCCTTTAATGTATCACTAAAGGATGTTTTTAGACTGATTTAACCTAATAAAGAAATAATTTTATAAAATGATGAGTGGTCCCCTCTATTTTTCATATCCTACCAAGGTAAAGCAGAAAGCTGATACTATCAGGCTAGGAAGGTCCATAGTTATGTAGTCCTTCCAAGTCTAAAATTACCAGCCAGCAGCCACGCTAGAATTGGTACATCACATTACATACACCAATTCTGGAGCTTCGCCCCTGCTCATCCCAATTGCATTGATGCAGTGGCAATTAGGGTAATATTTTTGGGAGCTTATATCAGATGTGTAATGTCACATGGGTTAGTAATGAAGAGATGCTATGAAACACCCTCATTACTAACACAGTAAGTAAAAAGAGCAAAGAACACACACTTAAAAAAGTTGTATTTCAAAAACACTCTTGCCCTGGTTCACCAGTTTATTAAAAAAAAAACCAACCAATAAAAACCAAGAAGTTAAAAAGTAGTCCAAGGAATCCGACAAAGTAGTCCTAGGAATCCACAAATGGAAACCTGAAAGACATAAAAAGAGAGAGGTAAAGAAATAAAAATAAGAGACAGTCCCTTGTTCACCAATTTATTATATAAAAAAATCCCTATAGCTCCCAGGTTCTTCACGGTGTTCTCACGACTTCCACAACCTATGGATCCTCACCCTGAAAATGACAATTCATAGGTCACTCCAAGTCAGGTTGCTCTCTGCACAGTCGTCAGGTATCAGAGAGCGCAGCCTGATGGGCAATGACCTATGAAGCATTCATGGCATTCAGGAAGTAATGAGGCAAAACACCAGAAATGGCACATAGTGAAGGGCCTTAGAATTTTTTTCATTACGATTTAAAAAAAAGCGTGACTTCTAAACTGGTAAAAACTATGCACTAAGTGCAAAGCATAGCATAAATCTAAAGGAGGGATTGCATTACACCCTGGAAGACATAAAGGAGGGCATCAGAATAATTTTTTTAAAGCGTGACATTCCTACAGTAGTGGTATAGCCTATGCATTATGTGCAAGTGTTTAATGTTTTGATCTCTTGGTACGTGGCTGCATATTCCTGCTTTTTTTCCAAGGCCAGCAGTAGAAATAGCTAAACACTGGGAATTGACAAGAAAGTGGACGTGGTTGCTGATGGTAGCTGTGAATGTGCAAAAACAGGTGCATTAGAGCCTGCATCCTAGCAAGCATGTAGCACTGGGGAACAGGCAATGGTGCCACCCGCAGACACTGATTGTGGACCAGGCTTTTGGCCCACCTAGTCAGGTGCTTGGATGACATCTGCCTGAGCATGTTGGTGGAGGTCAAGGTTGTAGTGGTCAAGCCCTGTTGATCTTGGTATAATACAGGTTCCAAATTACTATTTTTTTAACGTCCATACTTTCTTTAAAAAAGAGCCAGACTGGGGAACACCTAATCCTTGGCCTGGGAACTTACTGTGTGTGTGTGGTCTGTGGGACAGTGTAACGCCTACTTCCTCTGGCCACCCCACTGCTTCCTCCTGCCTGTTGTGGTGCTGTCCTTGCTCGGCATGCCACCTTCACAGGTTTGGTCAGTGACTTAATTGTCCACCACCTCATCTTCCACTGCCACACTCATGACTTGTTGGCAACAGTGTCTCATCATCATCCACCTCTTGAGACAGTAATTGCCATTCCCCATCACTGCACATGATCTCCTCATGTCCCTCTTGAAATGTGCAGGGCGAGATGCCAGAATCAATAAATGTAAATGTAAAGAGCTCCTTGGAGTATCAAACTGTGGGACTCACTGGGACTCATCATGGTGGGAGAAAGGACGATCAGAGTGATAATAACGTGATCCAGACTCTTGGTAGTGAGACTGGACCATGTAGAATACATGCTGGGAAACAGACTGGAAGCATTATCTGCCATCCAAACGACCACCTATTAGCCTGTTCTGGCATCAACAGTGGTTTTCCCGCTCCCCCCCGCAAAGTGGGACAGGAAGCATGGTCTAGATAATGAGTGTGTTTGTTGTACTCCCGCAGCAGGCATAGTTTGCCCTTGCCCACAGCTACGTGCACCACTACCAGCCGGACCTCCACATTCATGTCCCTTACTGCACGCCTTGCACATTTTAAATTAGGTATGCAGCTAAGAGCAGTATTAATAAGGACTAGAATAGAATAGATTTAGGCCTGAAAAGTTTTTATGGTTTTATGTTGCAGCAACAAGGGCTGTAAGGTAAATAACCCCTGCTTATATGGCTCTAATGCTAAACTATCCCTTCTCCAGCAACTCTCCCCACACTAAATGCAAGATAGGAATAAACAGAAACTGCAAAATAGGGTCTTATCTGTGAGGTACGATGGAACTACAAGGTAAATGTGATAATCCTGATGAAGGAGGATAACTCTGTAGAATAAAGTCACATCTTGTAGATAAAGCACACATCATTATAGCACTTAACAATTAACGCTTTCCACTCCTATCGGCTATCACACTAAATGCAGCTTATAGTGGTATTATTACACTAAGTATTAGCCCTTTTTTTACATTGCAACAGCAAGGTCTGTAAGGCAATAATCCCTGCCTAGATGCCTACACTATCCCTTCTGCAGCAGCTTTCCCTACACTGAATGCATCTAAGAGTAGTGTTATTAGAGAATATAATCAATTAGACTTAGAACTGAAAAGGATTTTTGGTATTATGTTGCAGCAGCATGGTGGCACGAGTGGGCTAGGCTAGCTGAGAAGACCTGAACTGGCCCTAAGACTGGGATCCGTGCGCTGACCCTCAACCCAGAGATACACTTAAGGGTAGTGAAGTCTGGGCCCCAGCGTGTCCCTGTTTCCTATTCCCGATCTGACCTAACCCTCCGCATACCAACTACTCCCAAGGTGGGCAGGACACACCAAGATAACCCCCCTACCAAAAAGACATGGACAGGGGGAAGAAATGAAACTCATTCACTCGGCAAACAACCATAAAGGGAGGACAATTAAGGCACAGGGACACCTTTTATAGCACACAAGCCACAGATTACAGGTCCCCAAAACAGGATCGCCAAGCACACTGGATATTCACAAGAGCATGGGCAGATGCTATCTTAGGCAATCTCCTAACAAACTCCCCAGCCTTAAATAGGGAGAGACCAGCTGTAGATGATAATCAACAACCTGACACAAAGAAGAGTCGCACACTGCTCAGAGAAGGATTAACTCCTACATAGCTGGGAGTAGTGGACACAACTCAGCCGATGCCCAGCAGAGCTGAGCATTATTATTAGAGAATAGAATAGATTAGACTTATCCATGAAAATATTTTTGCTTTTAGGTTGCAGGAGCAAGGAATGTAAGGCTAAGATCTTTGCATAGATGCCTTTGATATACTATTCCTTTTCCAGTTGCTAGTCCTACACTAAAGGGTGCTTTACATGCTGTGACATCGCTAGCGATAGCATGCGCGATAGCACCCACCCACGTCGCTGTTTCATCATAGGGGTGATCGCTGCCGTAGCGAACAATATTGCTATGGCAGCATCACACGCACATACCTGCTTAGCGACATCGCTAGAAACACCGAACAATCTCTCCTTTAAGGGGGGAGGTTCGTTCGGCGTCACAGCGGCGTCACTAAGCGGCTGCCCAATAACAGAGGAGGGGCGGAGATGAGCGGCCGGAACATGCCGCCCACCTTCTTCCTTCCTCATTGCCGGTGGTCGCAGGTAAGGAGATGTTCGGCGTTCCTGCGATGTCACACATAGCAATGTGTGGTGCCGCAGGAACAACGAACAACCAGCGGCATGCACCACCAACAATATTATGAAAAGGAGCGACGTGTCAACGATCAACGATTTTGGACATTTTTGCGATCGTTGATCGTCGCTCCTTTTAGTCACGCACAACGATATCACTAACGGCGCCGGATGTGCGTCACAAACGAACACCGTAACGATATATCATTAGCGATATCATTGTGTGTAAAGTACCCTTAAATGCAGCTAAGAGCATTCTTTTTAGAGAATAGAATAGATTACTTATATTGCAGCAGCAGGGACTGTATGGCAATAATAATCCTAATACACTATCCCTTCTTTAGCAGTTCTCCCTACACTATTTCCGGGTTGAGGGAGGACAAATAGCACATAATCGGGTCTTATATACAGAAGATGATCTGGTGCAGTCGGCCAATCATAGTAATTAGTGATGAGCGAGTATGCTTGTTACTACTCGGTACTCGCACGAGTATCACTGTACTCGGGCTACTCGGCGGGGACCGAGTAATCTCGCGATATTCGTGCTGTACTCGTGGTCTTCATCCCTGCATGTTGGCGCTCATTTGAGAGCCAGACCTCATGCAGGGATTGGCTGGCAGACCACTGCAATGCCACAGCCCTGTTAGTTGTGGAATTGCAGTGATTGGCCGCCCTGCACAGCGTGACCGAGCCTTTATACCGGCGGGCGCGCTGTGCTCTGCTCACAGCCATCCAGACAGTCAGTGCAGGGAGAGTGTTGCTGCTTCAGGGAAAGGTTTGCGTCCCTTTATAGTTATTTCCGTAGCAGGGCTGCAAACAGTGTGACCAGAAGTCCTTCTCAGGACTATTACAGTTGTATACAGGCAGGCAGGGTATAGCCAGGTCGGAGTACAGTAGCAGAGTCCTTCTCAGGACTATTGTTGCTGTATACAGGCAGGGTATAGCCAGGTCGGAATACAGGCTAGTGACCAGAAGAGTCCTTGTCAGGACAATTGTAGCAGTATACAGGCAGGCAGGGTATATAGCCATTCCTAGTGGTGACCATATACGAGCCTTCATCATATCTGGGGCTGGTGTACACAGTCTAAAACAGTCCTGATAGTGTCAGACTTCTCAGTAATTGTCGCTCCTAAAAACCTGTTAGGTTCTTAGTGCGTCCGTGCTTGCATTTAAAAACCGCACGTGTGTGCCTGTCGGTGGCAGCGTACAGGTGCACGTTTTGCACAAACTATTAAATAACGCACAAGTCTAGTGTATAATACATGTCAGTCAGCAGTGTCTGATAGTGTCAGACTTCTCAGTAATTGTCGCTCCTAAAAACCTGTTAGGATCTTAGTGCGTCCGTGCTTGCATTTAAAAACCGCACGTGTGTGCCTGTCGGTGGCAGCGTACAGGTGCACGTTTTGCACAAACTATTATATAACGCACAAGTCTAGTGTATAATACACGTCAGTCAGCAGTGTCTGATAGTGTCAGACTTCTCAGTAATTGTCGCTCCTAGAAACCTGTTAGGATCTTAGTGCGTCCGTGCTTGCATTTAAAAACCGCACGTGTGTGCCTGTCGGTGGCAGCGTACAGGTGCACGTTTTGCACAAACTATTATATAACGCACAAGTCTAGTGTATAATACACGTCAGTCAGCAGTGTCTGATAGTGTCAGACTTCTCAGTAATTGTCGCTCCTAAAAACCTGTTAGGTTCTTAGTGCGTCCGTGCTTGCATTTAAAAACCGCACGTGTGTGCCTTTCGGTGGCAACGTACAGGTGCACGTTTTGCACAAACTATTATATAACGCACAAGTCTAGTGTATAATACACGTCAGTCAGCAGTGTCTGATAGTGTCAGACCTCTCAGTAATTGTCGCTGCTAAAAACCTGTTAGGTTCTTAGTGCGTCCGTGCTTGCATTTAAAAACCGCACGTGTGTGGCAGTCGGTGGCAGCGTCAGGCTCCATATTGTCCCTGGATAGAGATGTGCATGATGGCCTGTAAACCTGAAGTGCCCATTGTAAGGAAGTGGGTCTATTGTAGTATAGCCCTTAGGCAGGGCAGCCAAAAATTTAGAGGCTCCACATTGTCCCTGGATAGAGATGTGCATGAGGGCCTCAAAACATTGTTCCCATTGCAAAGGAGCAGGTCTCTTGTCGTTGTAATGCCCATTCTGAAAGAATGGGCGAAAAAATTTACCACTGGGGGTATACCTGAAACAACAGCCTAACTATTGTAACGGTCATCATGATGGCGCATGAGGAGAAGGAGGAACAGTCCAGCGATTAGCCAAAGTCCAGAAGTGTGTTACCATGGGTGAGTGGAGGTACATGGCAAATTCCCGTTACAAACTTTAAATTCCGCTGTCATTTGCTGGTGGTGTGGTGAAGTCTGGCCCAATCCAACCCTTGTTCATCTTGATCAGAGTCAGCCTGTCAGCATTTTCAGTTGACAGGCGGGTGCGTTTATCTGTAATGATTCCACCTGCGGCACTAAAAACACGCTCTGACAAAACGCTAGCGGCAGGGCAGGCCAGGACTTCCAAGGCGTAGAGAGCCAATTCATGCCACGTGTACAGCTTGGATACCCATTAATTGTAAGGCCAAGAGGAATGTCGGAGTACAGTTGTTTGATCTGCAAGGTACTCATTGAGCATCTGGGCAAACTTAGGATTTCTTGTGGCACTACCCCGCACCTCAGGGGCTGTGGTATGTGAGGGGCTGAGAAAACTGTCCCACATCTTAAAGACTGTTCCCCTACCTCTGGCGGATTGGACTTGTGCCCCTCTCGGCTGTACG
This sequence comes from Anomaloglossus baeobatrachus, assembly GCF_048569485.1. Lineage (NCBI taxonomy): Eukaryota > Metazoa > Chordata > Amphibia > Anura > Aromobatidae > Anomaloglossus > Anomaloglossus baeobatrachus. The sequence continues at coordinate 595,333,119 of NC_134354.1, read as the reverse complement.
CCTTGGTTGTCCACTGATTCCTGACCTATGCCGCTAGCGTTTTGTGAGGGGAATGCTTTGCCTACTTCCGTGACTATGGCCTTCTGGAACTGCTGCATTTTTCCTGACCTCTCCGCCTCGGGAATAAGAGACATAAAGTTCTCCTTTTAGCGTGGGTCTAACAGTGTTACCAACCAGTAATGATTGTCGGCCAAGATCTTCTTAACGCGAGGGTCACGAGACAGGCAGCTTACTATAAAGTCAGCCATGTGTGCCAGACTCTTAACAGCCATCACTTCAGTATACTGACCAACACGATGACTGAACATGCTGTCCTCCTCCTCCTTCTCCTCCTCATCATCTACCCTATCCTCTGGCCAGCCACGCTGAACCGAGGATATGACTGCATGTCATATCCTCAATTTGGCCGGAGAGTTGCTCCATGTCTTCATCCTCCTCCTCGTCATAGTCCTCCACTGCACGTTGTGATGAGACGAGGCTGGGCTGTGTGTTTTCACCCACACCCACTACTGTTTCTTGCTCCAACTCATCGCGCTCCGCCTGCAATGCATCATGTTTGTTTTTGAGCAGAGACCATTTTAGAAGGCAGAGAAGCGGTATGGTGACGCTAATAATGTCGTCATCGCCGCTTACCATCTTGGTGGAGTCCTCAAAGTTTTGGCGGATGGTACATAGGTCGGACATCCATCTCCACTCCTCAGGTGTTATGTGTGGAGTTTGACCCATTTCCCTACGGCTTAGGTGATGCAGGTACTCAACAACTGCCCTCTTCTGCTCACATATCCTGACCAACATGTGCAGAGTTGAATTCCAACACGTGGGGACATCACACACCAGTCTGTGAGCCGGAAGATGCAAATGGCGCTGAAAGCCAGCAAGGCCGGCTGAAGCAGTAGGTGACTTTCGAAAATGTGCAGACAGGCGGCGAACTTTTACCAGCAGATCAGACAGCTCTGCGTATGACTTTAGAAACCGCTGAACCACGAGGTTGAGCACATGGGCCACGCATGGACCATGTGTCAGCTGGCCTCGCCTCAAAGCCGCCACCAGGTTCCGGCCATTGTCACACACAACCTTTCCTGGCTTTAGGTTCAGAGGTGTGAGCCAGTGATCTGCATGCTGTTTCAGAGCTGTCCACACCTCTTCTGCATTGTGGGGTTTGTCACCTATGCAGATTAGCTTCAGCACAGCCTGTTGCCACTTTGCTGAGGCAGTGCTGCAGTGCTTCTGTGTCACCCTGGACAAGCCAGGGGCCACAGAGCACAACACTTACACACCCCACACTCCCTGCAGGCACATCATAGTCAAAACACAAAATCCTTGTTGCCTTCCCCAGGGGCTGTTGTCCACACCAGGGGGTGGAGCCAGGCGGTTGGTCTCCACCCACCAAGGAGTTCACAGTCCTGGAGGAGGGAAAACACAGGCAGTGAGAGTTAAGCTAAGGAAGTGGAAGGAGGAAAGTAGTAGAGAGGAGAAAAGTGACAGCAAAGAGCCTGAAGTTGGTCCGGGTGTGTGGCCCGGACAGGACAGCAAGGTTGGCAGGATGTGGTGACCGTCTGCAGTGGAGGCCGATTGGAGTCTGCCGTAAGGACCGTGGACGGGTGGTGACCCGGCGGTACCGGACCGGTATACAAAGAGAAACCAGCACCATTGGCAGGGGCCTTTCGGATCCCGGCAAGGCTTGGAGTCGCCGTGAATTTGCCAAATCCGTTAGTGAAGGGGACCTCCGGGTTTCCAAACAGCCAAGTCCCGATAGAAGGCAACCGTCCAACCATGAAGGGGAGACACCGCCACCGCCAAGGGCAACCGTCTCCCAGGGCCAGCGCCTGTGGGCAAAAGGGGCTCCTCCGGCCCATATCCAGGTCGGGGAGCGGGTTACCGGTGGGAACCCATCGCTACCAACACTGAACTTAGGTGCAGGGAGAGACAGTCATCACTAACCTGCAGGGAGGAACAACCGCAGCCGTCCGAGGGACCCGTCCATCCAGCCGCTTGTTTTACCGTGAACTGTGTCATCATCATTGGGCTGAGTGAGTACCTCCGTGCCGTGCGGCACAGCGCTGCCCCTGCGACCCTGCACCTCATCAGGCCCTGCAACCCGCCTGTCATCCATCTCTACCCCATCACCCGGCCCCGGGACAACCAACCCCGCTACCCACGGAGGGGAGAAATAACAACAAAGCTGCTCCCTTTCACAGGCTCCCGGGATCCCCGCCCAGAGCAGCGGTGGTGTCCACAAAATCACCACAACCGTGGGTGGCGTCACGGACAATATCCCCAAAGCCCAAACCACCCCTTTTCACTCACGGACGAGGAGCGCCGCTCGAGTCCCCGGGATCCGGCCATCGCTCGAGCCACCGAGCAGCAGCAGCCGTAGAGCAGCGGCAGCCGGACCCGAGCAGTGGGAGAGCGCAGCGTCCCCTCCTCCGCCAGCGACACTTCCAGCTTGGGACTGGTGTGGAGGGTAAAGTGGATGAGGATGCGCAGGAGGAGGAGGAGGCTGAGGAGCATGACATTCCGGAGCTGTAGAATATGGGTGAAACCCTGACTGAGGTAGGGCCTGCAAAACTTGGTGTGGGAAGGACGTGTTCCGTCCCTCGCTCAGACTGGGTCCCAGCTTCCACAATATTAACCCAGTGTGCCGTCAACGAGATGTAGCGGCCTTGCCCACAAGCACTTGTCCACGTGTCTGTGGTTAGGTGGACTTTGGCTGAAACAGCGTTGTTCAGGGCACGTGTGATGTTTCGTGACACGTGGTTATGCAATGCGGGGACAGCACACCGGGAGAAATAGTGGCGGCTGGGGACCGAGTAACGTGGGACAGCTGCCGCCATCAGGTCGCGGAATGCTTCTGTCTCCATCAGCTTAAAAGCTAACATTTCCAGCGCAAGCAGTCGTGAAATGTTAGCATTTAGAAGTGTGGCATGTGGGGCGTTGGCAGTGTATTTGCGCCTGCGTTCAAAGGTTTGCTGAATGGATAACTGAACGCTGCGCTGGGACAAGGACGTGCTTGATGATGGTATTATTTCTGCGTGGGCAACTGCAGGTGCAGGGCCGAAGGAGGCTTGTTCGCGGGCAGCATGGACAGGGGATTGGCTCGCATGCACAACAAGCGAAGACGTAGCAGTGACATCAGCAAGCACTGCTCCTCGACTCTGTTGTACATCCCACAAAGTCGGGTGCTTGGCTGACATGTGCCTGATCATGCTGGTGGTGGTCAGGCTGCTAGTTTTGGTACCCCTGCTGATGCTGGCATGGCAGGTGTTGCAAATGGCCTTTTTAGAATCATCTGGAGCCAACTTAAAAAACTGCTAGACTCGGGAAGACCTAACATTTGTACAGGCACCTTGTGTCGTGTTGTTGTTCCGGGGAACGGTTGCCTGACGTCTGCTTGGGGCAACCACCCTGCTTCTTACTGCCTGTTGGGATGCTACGCCTCCCTCCCCCTGTGCACTGCTGTCCTCGCTCTGCATATCCTCCTGCCAGGTTGGGTCAGTTACTGGATCATCCACCACGTCGTCTTCCTCTTCCGCACCCTGCTCCTCCTCCTGACTTCCTGACAATTGTGTCTCATCATCGTCCAACCCTTGTTGAGACACGTTGCCAACTTCGTGAGAACGTGGCTGCTCAAAGATTTGGGCATCTGTACATACAATCTCGTCATGGCCCACTTCAACAGGAGCTGTCGAGAGGCCAGAATGTGTGAATGGAAACGTGAACAGCTCTTCCGAGTGTCCAAGTGTGGGATCAGTAATGTCCGTGGACGTGTACTCAGCCTGGTGGTAGGAATGAGGATCAGGTTCTGAAATGTGCGGTGCAGTATCACGGCTACTGACACTTGACCGTGTGGAAGACAGAGTGTTTGTGGTGGTGCCAATCTGACTGGAAGCATTATCCGCTATCCAACTAACAACCTGTTGACACTGGTCTTGGTTCAAGAGCGGTGTACTGCTGCGGTCCCCAAGAATTTGGGACAGGACGTGCGAGCGAGTAGATGTGGCCCTTTGTTGTGGTGAAATTAGAGCTTGCACACGACCTCAGTCTCTGCCTGCACCACCATCACGTCCACTTCCTTGTTCGTTGCCAACACCCTTGCGCATTTTGCAATGCTGTGCTGATGTGTATTCACTAGACTTGTGCGTTATATCCAAGTTTGTGCAAAACGCACACAAGTGCACCTGAACGCTGCCACCAACAGGCACACACGTGTGGTTTTTAAATGCAAGCACGGACGCACTAAGAACCTAACAGGTCTCTATCCAGGGACAATGTGGAGCCTCCCAATTTTTGGCTGCCCTGCCAAAGGGCTATACTACAATACACCCACTTCCTTACAATGGGCACTTCAGGTTTACAGGCCCTCATGCACGTCTCTATCCAGGGACAACGTGGAGCCTCCCAATTTTTGTCTGCCCTGCCAAAGGGCTATACTACAATAGACCCACTTCCTTACAATGGGCACTTCAGGTTTACAGGCCCTCATGCGCGTCTCTATCCAGGGACAACGTGGAGCCTCCCAATTTTTGGCTGCCCTGCCAAAGGGCTATACTACAATAGACCCACTTCCTTACATTGGGCACTTCAGGTTTACAGGCCCTCATGCACGTCTCTATCCAGGGACAATGTGGAGCCTCCCAATTTTTGGCTGCCCTGCCAAAGGGCTATACTACAATAGACCCAATTCCTTACAATGGGCACTTCAGGTTTACAGGCCCTCATGCATGTCTCTATCCAGGGACAACGTGGAGCCTCCCAATTTTTGGCTGCCCTGCCAAAGGGCTATACTACAATAGACCCACTTCCTCAAAATGGGCACATTAGACTCAAGAGGCCTTCATGTACGTCTCTTCTCAGGGACATCGGAGTGCCACACAATGTTTTCACGTAAAATCTTTCATGTAATCTCCAAAAGTAACATACACCAGCTCTATCTCACTATTGGGTATGTGCCCTTAACATTTCCGCCATGAAAATTCATTTTGGTGTCATTTTGGAAGGTTTTCTGGTGAGTCCGTAAAAATGGCGTAAAACGTGGACAAAATTGTTCACAGCTGTGACTTTTGAGTGATAAATGATTCAAGGGATCTTCCCCATGCTGTTGCCATGTCATTTGAGCACTCTTCTGAGACTTTTGTGACATTTTTAGGGTTTCTACATGCTGCCGGGGGTGATTTCATAAAAATACTCGGGTCTCCCATAGGATAACATTGGGCTCGGTGCTTGGGCCGAGTACACGAGTATCTTGGGATTCTCGGCCCGAGCCTCGAGCACCCGAGCTTTTTAGTACTCGCTCATCACTAATAGTAATGTCAGTAGTCAACAAGGCTATGGCATTACTATAATTGGCAGGAAATCCTTGCATGTTTAGTGGCTATAAAAACAGATGCAAAATATCCGAGAGGGGACTCGAGTCTGGCGTTTAAGCACCAGGCATACTTGATGGAGTATTGAGAGTGCTCGAGCACCCCGATGCTCAATTGAGTATTGAGCAGTGGCGAGAATGTTCACCCATCACCAGTGTCTGATAGACACCTCTCCATTACAAACCCCTGGCATGATGCCAGCTGACATTACACATTTGACATCAACCCCCAAAATATTATGCCAATTGCCACCACACAAGAGCAATCAAGAAGAACCAATTCTTGGGCGGCTGTGGGCTGGTATTTTTAGGCTGGAAAGGGGACAATATCCATGTACCTTTCCAGCCTAATAATACTAGCCCGCAGCTGTCTGTTTTACCTTGGCTGGTTATCAAAAATGGAGGGATTACACTTCATTTTTATAAAAATAATTATTTATTTTTTTACTTCCCAGCAGTGACCTTTTAGTCCAGGCATGCTGTTACCATTCTATATGAGAGTTGTTTCTATCCATTTCAGCCATTTTTCTTCCCTCCTAAGGGGGGTTTCTGGAAAAAAGCTCCAGTTCCCCATTGGCTTGCTTTATACTCGTTACTCGAATAGAGCCCATCCAAGCGTCCGACATGCTCAATTCGAGTAACGAGCGCACAAGTTCACTCATCACTACTCTTAACTTGAGTGTTGACAAAAAATATAAAAAAAAACACCATAATGTAAGTTAGCATTATCCTTGTTAAGCAGTGATACAAAGATGAAGATATGTTTACTGTCAGTTTTAACAGGTTATTTCAGCTGAGCCTCCGTAATGTTACTGTACAGAGGTTTTACAAATGAAGTAAAATTTAGATCTATCTATGTTGATAAGAGCTGAAATGATATAATCTAATGTAAGGTAGATCCCCTTCAAGCATTATTGTAAAATGTTCATTTCCTTCCAGTACATTCAATTCACTGAAAATGAATGTTATGAAGCCATTTAAAATGACATAATAGGAGTTGTCGCATAAACCTTTTCATTAGAACAAAAACGATCAGGATCATAAACCAGTTCATTTCTATACATACAAAGGTTTGCTGGACCATTAACACTTTCATTGCAGTTAAATTATGATTTTTTTTTATTGTCACTGTAGTTGTACAAATACAGATTTATGATATCAGGAATATATTGCTCATATGCTTGCCTGTAAGTACATCTGCCAGAATAGCAGGATTGAATTATACTGTACTTAGACAATCTTTATTTCATACGGTGTATTATATGGTGATTTTGTTATATAGTATTTTATGATTTCCTATTTATCTAAATAAAAAGCTGCCTATTTATCCTTTCAAATACAAAATAGTCTCAAACGTATTCTGTTCAATATGTTCTATCTTGAAGTGCTAATTTCATTATTAATAGAGACAGTTTAAAGATGGAGGATGCATAGACCTTCTACCTAGGATAATTACACCATTATATATATATAGGATCACCAAGTAAACTGTGTATAAGTTAAATAATGAGGGACATAAATTTATATGAGTTTGCATTATCATTTCTATGGTATACTTGTTCACAAGCTCGAAAATTCTCTTAAAATGAATTTATCACCAGATATTTGTTACATCATCTGAGAGCAGCATAATGTAGGGAAAGAGACCCTGATTCTAACAATGTATCACTTAGTTTACTAAGTTTACTTAGTATGTATAAGGCCAGTACAAGACAATAGACGGCATAGAGGATACAGAAACAATGGACTAAAATTGCATTTGGTGTTTTTGTGTCACACAAAGTTTTACTCAAAACTTGCCGAGTGTAACGGCGGCATCAAGCGCTGTTCACACTACAGATTCTGACACTCCAAAATATGGTTTCTTTGATGTTTCTGAGTTACACATTCAGCCTTGGGCATCGACCAGTTGTGTTGTGTTCTCATTAATGGTCAGGCTAGCAAGAGCTAACCTCTTCTAGTCTGCTGGTTACCTCTGGGATCACTTGTTGTTGGAAACCTATCACATTTACTCCCTCGCCTTTTTAAGATAGTGAAATCTGTCTTCCCACACCGACTATAGTATATTGCTGTGTTGGTCTGCATGCTGTTGTGTCCCAGTCCTGCTGGTGATAATATTGCATGGTGCTTGGAGTTGTAGAATTCTCTCTTTGTCTTCTTATTTCCTGCCTGCTCTTATTTGTCTCCTTACTAGAGATGAGCGAACCGGTCGCGGTTCGGCTCGAGGTTGGTTCGCCGAACGGACCTCCCGTTCGAGTACGGTTCGTCGAACGTTCGACGAACCGAACTCGAACTGCATAGGAAACAATGGCAGGCAATCACAAACACAGAAAAACACCTAGAAAACACCCTCAAAGGTGTCCAAAAGGTCACAAACAACTCACAACACATGGGAAAGTGACAAGGACATATACTCATGCGAAAACAAAAGAGCTGGACAAGGAAAAAGAGGAGGACACACAGATATATGAGTATATGCAAGGAAACATGCCATTATTGTGCAACTTGAGCCCTGCTCATTCTTGGCTTCCAATCTTGATAAATTGCCTGAGCTCGCCACGTACGTCTTGGGGATCTTGTCGTGTCCTGCAGCCAGCGTTCTCTCGGAATCTGTCTTCAGTGCTGCTGTGGGTCTGCTGGCAGATAAGCACACGTGTCTGTCCACTGACAATGTGGACATGGCTCTCAGAGGACTTTTCTTCCCCGGGGTCAGCCAGGGGACGGGAAAGGCACGCGTATTTTTGAGAGTGCTTCATGCAAAGCATCTTTTTCTTTTTCAAAAGGGGGCTCAACCGATGCCAGTCAAGTGGGGTGTGTGTGGCCCAGTGAGTGGCAACGAGGGAGACTGTGGTTGGAGTCCCCTCGCTGTGTTTCTAAAAGAACCAAGATGAACAAGTCATGGCTCTCAGAGGACTTTTCTTCCCCGGGGTCAGCCAGGGGACGGGAAAGGCACGCGTATTTTTGAGAGTGCTTCATGCAAAGCATCTTTTTCTTTTTCAAAAGGGGGCTCAACCGATGCCAGTCAAGTGGGGTGTGTGTGGCCCAGTGAGTGGCAACGAGGGAGACTGTGGTTGGAGTCCCCTCGCTGTGTTTCTAAAAGAACCAAGATGAACAAGTCATGGCTCTCAGAGGACTTTTCTTCCCCGGGGTCAGCCAGGGGACGGGAAAGGCACGCGTATTTTTGAGAGTGCTTCATGCAAAGCATCTTTTTCTTTTTCAAAAGGGGGCTCAACCGATGCCAGTCAAGTGGGGTGTGTGTGGCCCAGTGAGTGGCAACGAGGGAGACTGTGGTTGGAGTCCCCTCGCTGTGTTTCTAAAAGAACCAAGATGAACAAGTCATGGCTCTCAGAGGACTTTTCTTCCCCGGGGTCAGCCAGGGGACGGGAAAGGCACGCGTATTTTTGAGAGTGCTTCATGCAAAGCATCTTTTTCTTTTTCAAAAGGGGGCTCAACCGATGCCAGTCAAGTGGGGTGTGTGTGGCCCAGTGAGTGGCAACGAGGGAGACTGTGGTTGGAGTCCCCTCGCTGTGTTTCTAAAAGAACCAAGATGAACAAGTCATGGCTCTCAGAGGACTTTTCTTCCCCGGGGTCAGCCAGGGGACGGGAAAGGCACGCGTATTTTTTGAGTGCTTCATGCAAAGCATCTTTTTCTTTTTCAAAAGGGGGCTCAACCGATGCCAGTCAAGTGGGGTGTGTGTGGCCCAGTGAGTGGCAACGAGGGAGACTGTGGTTGGAGTCCCCTCGCTGTGTTTCTAAAAGAACCAAGATGAACAAGTCATGGCTCTCAGAGGACTTTTCTTCCCCGGGGTCAGCCAGGGGACGGGAAAGGCACGCGTATTTTTGAGAGTGCTTCATGCAAAGCATCTTTTTCTTTTTCAAAAGGGGGCTCAACCGATGCCAGTCAAGTGGGGTGTGTGTGGCCCAGTGAGTGGCAACGAGGGAGACTGTGGTTGGAGTCCCCTCGCTGTGTTTCTAAAAGAACCAAGATGAACAAGTCATGGCTCTCAGAGGACTTTTCTTCCCCGGGGTCAGCCAGGGGACGGGAAAGGCACGCGTATTTTTGAGAGTGCTTCATGCAAAGCATCTTTTTCTTTTTCAAAAGGGGGCTCAACCGATGCCAGTCAAGTGGGGTGTGTGTGGCCCAGTGAGTGGCAACGAGGGAGACTGTGGTTGGAGTCCCCTCGCTGTGTTTCTAAAAGAACCAAGATGAACAAGTCATGGCTCTCAGAGGACCTTTCTTCCCCGGGGTCAGCCAGGGGACGGGAAAGGCACGCGTATTTTTGAGAGTGCTTCATGCAAAGCATCTTTTTCTTTTTCAAAAGGGGGCTCAACCGATGCCAGTCAAGTGGGGTGTGTGTGGCCCAGTGAGTGGCAACGAGGGAGACTGTGGTTGGAGTCCCCTCGCTGTGTTTCTAAAAGAACCAAGATGAACAAGTCATGGCTCTCAGAGGACTTTTCTTCCCCGGGGTCAGCCAGGGGACGGGAAAGGCACGCGTATTTTTGAGAGTGCTTCATGCAAAGCATCTTTTTCTTTTTCAAAAGGGGGCTCAACCGATGCCAGTCAAGTGGGGTGTGTGTGGCCCAGTGAGTGGCAACGAGGGAGACTGTGGTTGGAGTCCCCTCGCTGTGTTTCTAAAAGAACCAAGATGAACAAGTCATGGCTCTCAGAGGACTTTTCTTCCCCGGGGTCAGCCAGGGGACGGGAAAGGCACGCGTATTTTTGAGAGTGCTTCATGCAAAGCATCTTTTTCTTTTTCAAAAGGGGGCTCAACCGATGCCAGTCAAGTGGGGTGTGTGTGGCCCAGTGAGTGGCAACGAGGGAGACTGTGGTTGGAGTCCCCTCGCTGTGTTTCTAAAAGAACCAAGATGAACAAGTCATGGCTCTCAGAGGACTTTTCTTCCCCGGGGTCAGCCAGGGGACGGGAAAGGTACGCGTATTTTTGAGAGTGCTTCATGCAAAGCATCTTTTTCTTTTTCAAAAGGGGGCTCAACCGATGCCAGTCAAGTGGGGTGTGTGTGGCCCAGTGAGTGGCAACGAGGGAGACTGTGGTTGGAGTCCCCTCGCTGTGTTTCTAAAAGAACCAAGATGAACAAGTCATGGCTCTCAGAGGACTTTTCTTCCCCGGGGTCAGCCAGGGGACGGGAAAGGCACGCGTATTTTTGAGAGTGCTTCATGCAAAGCATCTTTTTCTTTTTCAAAAGGGGGCTCAACCGATGCCAGTCAAGTGGGGTGTGTGTGGCCCAGTGAGTGGCAACGAGGGAGACTGTGGTTGGAGTCCCCTCGCTGTGTTTCTAAAAGAACCAAGATGAACAAGTCATGGCTCTCAGAGGACTTTTCTTCCCCGGGGTCAGCCAGGGGACGGGAAAGGCACGCGTATTTTTGAGAGTGCTTCATGCAAAGCATCTTTTTCTTTTTCAAAAGGGGGCTCAACCGATGCCAGTCAAGTGGGGTGTGTGTGGCCCAGTGAGTGGCAACGAGGGAGACTGTGGTTGGAGTCCCCTCGCTGTGTTTCTAAAAGAACCAAGATGAACAAGTCATGGCTCTCAGAGGACTTTTCTTCCCCGGGGTCAGCCAGGGGACGGGAAAGGCACGCGTATTTTTGAGAGTGCTTCATGCAAAGCATCTTTTTCTTTTTCAAAAGGGGGCTCAACCGATGCCAGTCAAGTGGGGTGTGTGTGGCCCAGTGAGTGGCAACGAGGGAGACTGTGGTTGGAGTCCCCTCGCTGTGTTTCTAAAAGAACCAAGATGAACAAGTCATGGCTCTCAGAGGACTTTTCTTCCCCGGGGTCAGCCAGGGGACGGGAAAGGCACGCGTATTTTTGAGAGTGCTTCATGCAAAGCATCTTTTTCTTTTTCAAAAGGGGGCTCAACCGATGCCAGTCAAGTGGGGTGTGTGTGGCCCAGTGAGTGGCAACGAGGGAGACTGTGGTTGGAGTCCCCTCGCTGTGTTTCTAAAAGAACCAAGATGAACAAGTCATGGCTCTCAGAGGACTTTTCTTCCCCGGGGTCAGCCAGGGGACGGGAAAGGCACGTGTATTTTTGAGAGTGCTTCATGCAAAGCATCTTTTTCTTTTTCAAAAGGGGGCTCAACCGATGCCAGTCAAGTGGGGTGTGTGTGGCCCAGTGAGTGGCAACGAGGGAGACTGTGGTTGGAGTCCCCTCGCTGTGTTTCTAAAAGAACCAAGATGAACAAGTCATGGCTCTCAGAGGACTTTTCTTCCCCGGGGTCAGCCAGGGGACGGGAAAGGCACGCGTATTTTTGAGAGTGCTTCATGCAAAGCATCTTTTTCTTTTTCAAAAGGGGGCTCAACCGATGCCAGTCAAGTGGGGTGTGTGTGGCCCAGTGAGTGGCAACGAGGGAGACTGTGGTTGGAGTCCCCTCGCTGTGTTTCTAAAAGAACCAAGATGAACAAGTCATGGCTCTCAGAGGACTTTTCTTCCCCGGGGTCAGCCAGGGGACGGGAAAGGCACGCGTATTTTTGAGAGTGCTTCATGCAAAGCATCTTTTTCTTTTTCAAAAGGGGGCTCAACCGATGCCAGTCAAGTGGGGTGTGTGTGGCCCAGTGAGTGGCAACGAGGGAGACTGTGGTTGGAGTCCCCTCGCTGTGTTTCTAAAAGAACCAAGATGAACAAGTCATGGCTCTCAGAGGACTTTTCTTCCCCGGGGTCAGCCAGGGGACGGGAAAGGCACGCGTATTTTTGAGAGTGCTTCATGCAAAGCATCTTTTTCTTTTTCAAAAGGGGGCTCAACCGATGCCAGTCAAGTGGGGTGTGTGTGGCCCAGTGAGTGGCAACGAGGGAGACTGTGGTTGGAGTCCCCTCGCTGTGTTTCTAAAAGAACCAAGATGAACAAGTCATGGCTCTCAGAGGACTTTTCTTCCCCGGGGTCAGCCAGGGGACGGGAAAGGCACGCGTATTTTTGAGAGTGCTTCATGCAAAGCATCTTTTTCTTTTTCAAAAGGGGGCTCAACCGATGCCAGTCAAGTGGGGTGTGTGTGGCCCAGTGAGTGGCAACGAGGGAGACTGTGGTTGGAGTCCCCTCGCTGTGTTTCTAAAAGAACCAAGATGAACAAGTCATGGCTCTCAGAGGACTTTTCTTCCCCGGGGTCAGCCAGGGGACGGGAAAGGCACGCGTATTTTTGAGAGTGCTTCATGCAAAGCATCTTTTTCTTTTTCAAAAGGGGGCTCAACCGATGCCAGTCAAGTGGGGTGTGTGTGGCCCAGTGAGTGGCAACGAGGGAGACTGTGGTTGGAGTCCCCTCGCTGTGTTATACATGCTTTTAGAAGGGCATGACATGGCTTGGAGGTTGACTTTCATAAAATGCAAACTGTTGGCTACCAAAATGCTGCCTTTCCAACAACTGTGGTTATAGGCAATGAGGAACATACTGATGAAGATGAGACGCAGATACCCGATTGGGATGACAACTTAAATATTCGGTCAGGGCAAGAAGAAACTCGGTCTGAGGGGGAGGGGAGTGCAAACACAACAATTGATGATGAAGTTCTAGATCCCACCTACTGTCAACCCACAGTCAGACACTCGAGGAGGTCAATAGAGGCGGTGGAGGAGGATGCAACCGACGTCGAAGTAACCTGGCGCCTTCCTGGACACAGTCGGAGCACTGGTAGCACGTCTACAACTGCATCCTCAGCCACCACTCTGCCTCTGAGCATTATTCGGGGTGGATCAACAGGTCGCATGGCCTCTAAGCCTTGCCTAGCCTGGTCCTTTTTTGACATAAAAAAAGATCGGCCAAATTATGTGATCTGTAACATTTGCCATGGTTATCTTAGTAGAGGTCAAAACCTCAGCAGTTTGACAACTTCTTCCATGAATCGTCACATGAATAAATATCATATGGCCTGGTGGGAAGCTTACCGTGCTGCAATGCGGCCTAGTGGAGCCAACCATCCACCGCCTGCCCCTTCCAGGGCATCCGCGCGCTCGTCATCTTCTAGGACTGTGGGGACAGCTGTCACACCTGTTTTTCCACCCACAACTTCCACCACTGTAACCGCAACAGGCAGTTTGCTTGGTAGGTCGTCAGTTGGTTTGGAAGGGGAAACAAGTGAGTGTGTACAGCTCTCTCAGACATCGATAGCACCAACTTTGGATGAAGGCAACATCATGTCTCTGCCTGCACTTTTTTCCCAAAGCTGCATTTTTCCAGGGACACCCTACTCAACACCGTCTACACACAGCAGCCAGATCTCTGTCCCTCAGATGTGGTCAAATAAAAGGCCACTTCCTTCGACCCATGACAAAGCGAAGAGGTTGACTCTATCCCTCTGTAAGCTGTTGGCTACAGAAATGCTGCCTTTCCGCCTAGTGGACACACAGGATTTTAGAGACCTTATATCTGTCGCTGTGCCCCAGTACCAGATGCCTAGTCGCCACTACTTCTCTAAGAAAGGTATGCCCGCGCTACACCAGCATGTCGCACACAATATCACCGCTTCCTTGAGAAACTCTGTGTGTGAACGGGTGAATTTCAGCACCGATACTTGGACCAGTAAGCATGGACAGGGACGTTACATGTCGCTGACTGGGCACTGGGTAACTATGGTGATAGATGGTGAAGGGTCTGCTGCACAAGTCTTGCCGTCCCCACGACTTGTGTGTCAATCCTCTGTCTGTCCAAGTTCCGCCACTGCTTCTGCATCCTCCACCTCATCTGGGTCCTCCACCTCCGCCCCAAGCCTGCCTGGTCAGGCCACCAGCGTTCTCACTGCGCAGAAGGAATCACGCACCCCTCATTACTATGCTGGCAGCAGAGCGCAACGGCATCAGGCGGTCTTTAGCTTGACATGTCTTGGGAATAAGAGTCACACAGCTGAGGAGTTGTGGTCAGCTCTGCGGTCCGAGTTTAATAAATGGTTGTCTCCACTCAACCTGCAGCCTGGTAAGGCCGTGTGCGACAATGCTGCAAACCTGGGTGCGGCCCTTCGCCTGGGCAAGGTGACACACGTGCCTTGTATGGCTCACGTGTTGAACCTTGTTGTCCAGCAATTTTTAACACACTATCCCGGCCTAGATGGCCTTCTGACCAGGGCACGGAAACTGTCTGCAGTGCTCACTTCCGCCGTTCAAGCGCCGCAGCTGAGCGACTTGCATCGCTCCAGAAGTCTTTCGGCCTGCCGGTTCATCGCCTGAAATGCGATGTGGCGACACGCTGGAATTCAACTCTCCACATGTTACAGCGACTGTGGCAGCACCGCAGAGCCCTGGTGCAATACGTCATGACGTATAGCCTGGGCCAACGAGATGCAGAGGTGGGGCAGATCACCCTGATGGAGTGATCTCAGATCACGGACCTATGCACCCTTCTGCACAGTTTCGACATGGCGACGAATATGTTTAGCGCTGACAATGCCATTATCAGCATGACGATTACAGTCATTTACATGCTGGAGCACACGCTAAACACTATTCGGAGTCAGGGGGTGGGACAACAGGAAGGGGAGGAACTACAGGAGGATTCATATGCGCAAGACACAACAACATCACCAAGGTCCAGACGTTCATCATCACCAACGCGGCAGGCATGGGACCATGGGGGACAGGGATCAACAAGGGCGCATGGTAGCAGGCGAGATGTTGAGGAAGGTGCAGGAGGACATGAAGATATGGAGGACGAACTGTCCATGGACATGGAAGACTCAGCTGATGAGGGGGACCTTGGTCAAATTTAAGTTGAAAGAGGTTGGGGGGAGATGACAGAGGAAGAAAGAACGGTTAGCACCTCTATGCCACAAACACAGCGTGGACTTGGTCCGCATGGCTGCGCAAGACACATGAGTGCCTTCTTGTTGCACTACCTCCAACATGACCCTCGTATTGTCAAAATTAGAAGTGATGATGACTACTGGCTTGCCACACTATTAGATCCCCGGGACAAGTCCAAATTTTGTGACATAATTCCACCCATAGAAAGGGACGCACGTATGCAGGAGTATCAGCAGAAGCTGTTACTCGATCTTAGCTCGGCTTTTCCACCAAACAACCGTGCAGGTGAAGGGAGTGATTCTCCCAGTTGTAACTTGACAAACATGGGACGGCCTCGTCATCTTCAACAGTCTACCCGTACCAGTAGGACCGTATCTGGTGCTGGTAACAGCAATTTTATGGAATCTTTTCATAATTTTTTTAGACCCTCCTTTGCAAGGCCACCAGAGACATCAAGTGTGTCACATAGTCAACGGATGGAGAGGATGATACAGGAGTATCTCCAAATGAACATCGATGCAATGACTTTGCAAATGGAGCCTTGCTCCTTTTGGGCTTCAAATCTAGAAAAATGTCAAGAGCTCTCCAGTTACGCCTTGAAGATTTTGTCGTGTCCAGCTGCCAGCGTTGTCTCTGAACGTGTCTTCAGTGCTGCTGGGTGTGTGCTGACAGATAAGCGCACGCGTCTGTCCAGTGACAATGTGGACAGACTGACGTTCATCAAAATGAACAAGTCATGGATCCAGAAGGAATTTACTACCCCTGTGTCATCCTGGGGAGAGTAAATGCTTGTGGATTTGGAATGTGCTTGATGCAAATCAAAACATCCTGTTTGCAACTAGGGCACAAGTCCTGCCACTGATGGGGTGTCTGTGTGCCCAATTTGGGGAAAAAAGGTAGACTCCGCTTGGAGTAACCCTTGCTTGCTGTGTTTTTTAAAAATGATACAAGATGAACAGATCTGAAGGCAAGATGAAGGCAACATCATGTCTCCGCCTGCACTTTTCTCACAAACCTGCATTTTTCCAGGGACACCCTACTCAACACCGTCTACAGACAGCAGCCAGATCTCTGTCCCTCAGATGTGGTCAAATAAAAGGCCACTTACTGCGACCCATGACAAAGCTAAGTGGTTGACTCTATCCCTCTGTAAGCTGTTGGCTACCGAAATGCTGCCTTTACGCGTAGTGGACACACAGGATTTTACAGACCTTATGTCTGTCGCTGTGCCTCAGTACCAGATGCCCAATCACCACTGCTTCTCCAAGAAAAGCATGCCCGCGCTACACCAGCATGTCGCACACAACATCACCACTTCCTTGAGAAAATCTGTGTGCGACAGGGTGCATTTCAACACAGATACTTGGACCAGTAAGCATAGACAGGGTCATTACATGTCACTGACTGGGCACTGGCAAACTATGGTGAGAGATGGAGAAGGGTCTGCTGTACAAGTCTTGCCGTCCCCACGAGTTGTTTCAATCCTTGTTCTGTATGTAGAAGTTAATACACTGCTTCTGCCTCTTCAACCTCGTGTGGGTCCTCTACCTTGGCGCAAACCCTGTGTGGTCAGGCCACCCTTCCTTGCAACTGCGCACAAGGACTACCACACACCTCCTTACTATGCTGGCAGCAGAGCTCAATGCCATCAGGCGGTCAAAGTTTTACTTTGAAATGTATGGGAAATGTGAGTCACACCGCTATTACAGAGAATAGTAGTCAGGCAGGGTCAAAACATTAATTGAGGAACAGGAACAGAATGGGACGGCCAGGAAAGAATCAGAAAACAAGCAGAGGTGAAATGCGTATCGGCCAACAAGGTACATAAACAGCAAGCAGGAAAAGTAGTCAGGTAACAAGCACACAAAATCATAAAACTGAACTGGGGGTAAAATTAACCAGAGGTTCATAGCTATGTCTGGCAGTGGTCTGCAGACAGGATGGGCATAAAAAAGGGTGTGGTGTCTTCCCATTGGTTGTAGCTGAATGATGGTATTTCATCTGTGAGATACCCACCAGCTACATTCAGCCAGAGATTCTGCATCTGTCAAGGTAATGCAGCCCAGTGGGTGAGCATAACCTGCATCCACCTGCGCCGCTGGCATCGACTACTCTCCCATCATCAGCACTATTCATGAAAGGAACACGTTGTCACCTGGCGACCGGAGTACAAATTGACGGAGCGGACTCCGTTGGTGACTTAACAGCCGTGTGCGGCAATGATGCAAACCTGGCTGCGGGCCATCCTCAGGGCAATGTGACACACGTGCCTTTTAGGGCTCACGTGTTGAACCGAATTCGCCAGCAATTTTTAAAACACCATCACGGCCTACATGGCCTTGTGCAGTGGGCACGCTCGCTATGTGCTCACTTCCATCGTGCGCACACAGCAGCTCAACAACTTTCATCACTCCGGAAGTCTTAGGGTCTGGCAGTTAAACGCCGTAAATGCGATGTTTCGACACGCAGGAATTGGAATCTGCACATGTTGCAGCGTGTGTGGCAGCACCGCAGAGCCCTGCTGAAATACGGTAAGACATATAGCCTGGGATAACTTGATCCAGAGGTGGTGCAGATCACGCTGCTGGAGTGGTGTCAGATCAAGGACCTATGCACCCTGCTACACAGTTTTGAAATGTCGACGAAGATGTTTAGCACTGGCAATGTCATTCTCAGCGTGACAATTCTGGTCATCTACATGATGGAGCACACTGTAATTATTATTCGGAGTCAGGTGTTGGGACAAGAGGAAGGGGAGGAAGTACAGGAGGAGTCATATGCGGAAGGGATAACAAGATCTACGAGGTCCAGATGGTCAGCGGCACCTATGCGGCAGTCATGGTGAGGGAGAGGGATTAACAAGGGCGCATAGTATCAGCAAAAAGTGTTGATGAAAGTGCAGGAGCCCATGAAGAAATGGAGGACGAACTGGCGATGGGCATGGAAGACTCAGCAGATGAGTGAGAGCTTGCTCACATTTCGGTTGTGCGAGGTTGGGGGGAGAGGGCAGAGGAAGGATGCACGATTCTCACCTCTCTGCCACCAACACACCAAGGACTTGGTCCTCCTGGATGCACAAGACACATGAGCGCCTTCTTGCTGCACTACCTACATGACCCTCGGATTGTATGAATTTGAACTAATCCTGAATACTGGGTTGCCACACTGTTAGATCCCCGGTACAAGACAAAATTTGGCGAACTAATTCCTGCCATAGAAATAGACGCACGTATACAGGAGTATCTGCAGAATGTGGTACGCAATCTTAGATCTACTTGTCCACTAAACACCAGTGCTGCACAGAGTGAATCTCAACGCTTTGTCATGGATAGGAGGAAATGGTCTTTTACTTGTCCACATCGGAGGGACCGAGGGATGGCTGCTGTGCTGAGATGGCGTTGAGTACGGTGTCCCTGCACAGTTGCACTTTTGGTCATATCCCAAAATGAGTTGAAAAAGGACAGATGCTGTTGGAAAGGGGAACAGGTGTGTTGGAAAGGGGAAAAAAGTTTTGGTCCGTGGATTTGGTGGTTAAGCAACTGTAACATTTGCTGAAGAAACAACATCTGTTACAGTGGGACTGGCAGATTTGGATAAAGTGGTATATAATCTGTGACCGCTATATAACGAAAATTAATAAGAAAAGAAAGAGAAAGGTATATATCCCCATCAGCAGTCAGTGTCCACCGTGCTCCCAGTTGGAAAAGGAGAGGTTGGCAACTTGAAGGTTTGGTGGAGGATACAGAGCTGTGTGGCTATGAAACTAATAGTAGCCTGAACCGAGTTAGACGCCATTCGGATCTGGAGACTGTGAGCCCTGTTAGCGTCACAGGGTCCACATGCCCACCCAGCCCAGGAACTCCCTGTTAACAACACAGGGGCCATTGAGTACGCTGACCGTGTGCGTAGGGGCCACACCTGTGGACAGCAGGCGCATCAGCAGCAGCAGGCCTGTTAATGCCACTGGGCTGCACAAGCAGGACTGTTAGGACAGGAGCTGGTCTTAACCGTTCTGCGTTACCAACTGTGGTGGTGGCCTGCATCCACCACCCGATCCCTGCCTACCTCTGGCCTAAAGCCGCAATGGGTTCAACACATGGAGGTGTGCTCTTTCGGAGCATAATAGAAGACTGCGCACCTCCTTGTTGGCTCCAGCCCCTTTTATAACCTGGGTCCGCCCCAAACCAGGGTGAACCACAATGCACCTCCTGGAGACAAAAGTAGAGTGACACGTCATGAGTGGCATAACTAGCGTCCTATTTGGAAACGCAACTTCAATGATGACCTCATGGCTGCCATGACCCAAACACCTCACCAGTCATCGTCTGAGCATCAATAATGCGGTGACAAGTCATAGGTGTGGGCCTCTGCAAGCCATTTGGGAGGACACCTGATGCCCTGTGGTCTATATGGGACCCCCACATCAGGGCCAGGGCCAAAGAGTTCATTACCGGACCTAGTCTCTGATGCAGGAAGTGCCTGAGCATGCTCAGGAGCATGAAATACAGTCTCTGAAAAAAGACTATCAGCTTTAGCATGGTGTCTATGCCCAAAACAGGACTTATACCCGGCACGGAATGCAAGCACCTGTGCAAAGAGGCTTTTCACACTTAGTGTGGGAGCATGCGCTGTATCCCGAAATGAAAACTTAGCGTCAGGAATGGCACAGTCAGGCTGAGCATACTCACTAGGCGAAACACTGTAATTATGCTGCAGCTGGGGTACATCGGCACACGCATGCGCACTAGCTGCCTCTCCACACTTAGACGTGGAGGGGAAATTTGTCTTGGAGATGCTGTCTATGAACAGAAGGAAAAGCTAAAGGAAGCCTGACTTTCTATCCCTCCGAATTATGAAATGCAGCAATGAATTCCATGAGTTTGCTATAACATTAGCGTAGCAAAATGTGCATGAGGGTGTGATGTAGAGGTGCTAGAAATAGCTTGTCACCAGTGGGGCACTAATGGAATACAACAGCCAGTTCTATGATGCCACAAAATGGCAGTATTTTGTGCTATCATTATAGCTTATTAAAAACAGAGCACGAGGTTGTCATGCAGAGGTGCTGCACATAGATTTGCAGTAGTGTGTATTGACAAAAGTACAATAGCCACGTTTAGGATACAACTAGGTACAGTGAGTGTTTGCTAGTATAATGGCTGAGTTTAAAAAAGTTTGAGTGTGCAATGCAGGCAGACGTCCTGCAAATAACGTTCCAATACTGTGAATTGACAAAAGTACAATAGCCACGTTTAGGATACAACTAGGTACAGTGAGTGTTTGCTAGTATAATGGCTGAGTTTAAAAAAGTTTGAGTGTGCAATGCAGGCAGACGTCCTGCAAATAACGTTCCAATACTGTGAATTGACAAAAGTACAATAGCCACGTTTAGGATACAACTAGGTACAGTGAGTGTTTGCTAGTATAATGGCTGAGTTTAAAAAAGTTAGAGTGTGCAATGCAGGCAGATGTCATGCAAATAACGTTCCAATACTGTGAATTGACAAAAGTCCAATAGCCACGTATAGGATGCCACTAGGTACACTGAGTGTTTGCTAGTATAATGGCTTCGTTATAATTAGTTGGAGTGTGCAACGCAGGCAGATGCGCTCTGCAAATGTCTTGGCACTAGTGGGACTATAGCAAAGTCCAATAGCCACGTATAGGATGCCACTAGGTACACTGAGTGTTTGCTAGTAAAATTGCTTAGTTTAAAAAAGTTGTAGTGTGCAATGCAGGCAGACGTGCTCTGCAAATGTCTTTGCACTAGTGGGACTATAGCAAAGTCCAATAGCCACGTATAGGATGCCACTAGGTACACTGAGTGTTTGCTAGTAAAATTGCTTAGTTTAAAAAAGTTGTAGTGTGCAATGCAGGCAGACGTGCTCTGCAAATGTCTTTGCACTAGTGGGACTATAGCAAAGTCCAATAGCCACGTATAGGATGCCACTAGGTAC
The DNA here is from genome assembly GCF_048569485.1 of Anomaloglossus baeobatrachus. Classification (NCBI taxonomy): domain Eukaryota; kingdom Metazoa; phylum Chordata; class Amphibia; order Anura; family Aromobatidae; genus Anomaloglossus; species Anomaloglossus baeobatrachus. The sequence continues at coordinate 595,312,069 of NC_134354.1, read as the reverse complement.
ACTGAGTGTTTGCTAGTAAAATTGCTTAGTTTAAAAAACTTGGAGTGTGCAATGCAGGCAGATGTGCTCTGCTAATGTCTTTGCACTAGTGGGACTATAGCAAAGTCCAATAGCCACGTATAGGATGCCACTAGGTACACTGAGTGTTTGCTAGTATAATGGCTTCGTTATAATTAGTTGGAGTGTGCAACGCAGGCAGATGCGCTCTGCAAATGTCTTGGCACTAGTGGGACTATAGCAAAGTCCAATAGCCACGTATAGGATGCCACTAGGTACACTGAGTGTTTGCTAGTAAAATTGCTTAGTTTAAAAAAGTTGTAGTGTGCAATGCAGGCAGACGTGCTCTGCAAATGTCTTTGCACTAGTGGGACTATAGCAAAGTCCAATAGCCACGTATAGGATGCCACTAGGTACACTGAGTGTTTGCTAGTAAAATTGCTTAGTTTAAAAAACTTGGAGTGTGCAATGCAGGCAGATGTGCTCTGCTAATGTCTTTGCACTAGTGGGACTATAGCAAAGTCCAATAGCCACGTATAGGATGCCACTAGGTACACTGAGTGTTTGCTAGTATAATGGCTTCGTTATAATTAGTTGGAGTGTGCAACGCAGGCAGATGCGCTCTGCAAATGTCTTGGCACTAGTGGGACTATAGCAAAGTCCAATAGCCACGTATAGGATGCCACTAGGTACACTGAGTGTTTGCTAGTAAAATTGCTTAGTTTAAAAAAGTTGTAGTGTGCAATGCAGGCAGACGTGCTCTGCAAATGTCTTTGCACTAGTGGGACTATAGCAAAGTCCAATAGCCACGTATAGGATGCCACTAGGTACACTGAGTGTTTGCTAGTAAAATTGCTTAGTTTAAAAAACTTGGAGTGTGCAATGCAGGTAGATGTGCTCTGCTAATGTCTTTGCACTAGTGGGACTATAGCAAAGTCCAATAGCCACGTATAGGATGCCACTAGGTACACTGAGTGTTTGCTAGTATAATGGCTTCGTTATAATTAGTTGGAGTGTGCAACGCAGGCAGATGCGCTCTGCAAATGTCTTGGCACTAGTGGGACTATAGCAAAGTCCAATAGCCACGTATAGGATGCCACTAGGTACACTGAGTGTTTGCTAGTAAAATTGCTTAGTTTAAAAAAGTTGTAGTGTGCAATGCAGGCAGACGTGCTCTGCAAATGTCTTTGCACTAGTGGGACTATAGCAAAGTCCAATAGCCACGTATAGGATGCCACTAGGTACACTGAGTGTTTGCTAGTAAAATTGCTTAGTTTAAAAATGTTGTAGTGTGCAATGCAGGCAGACGTGCTCTGCTAATGTCTTTGCACTAGTGGGACTATAGCAAAGTCCAATAGCCACGTATAGGATGCCACTAGGTACACTGAGTGTTTGCTAGTATAATGGCTTCGTTATAATTAGTTGGAGTGTGCAATGCAGGCAGATGTGCTCTGCTAATGTCTTTGCACTAGTGGGACTATAGCAAAGTCCAATAGCCACGTTTAGGATGCCACTAGGTACACTGAGTGTTTGCTAGTATAATGGCTTACTTAGAATGAGTTGGAGTGTGCAGAGGACAAGAGGGTACAGTGGCAGGATTGTGGTGCTCTGGGTAGAGGAATGGAAGCCTGCCTTTCTATTCCCTCCTAATGGTGAAATGCAGGGAGGAAATCCCTGACCTGGGCTACACAGACGCTGTTGCTGTTTGCAGGACCTGTCACTTATGGCTCTCTGACCCTGCCGCTTTGAGCCCTTAAAAGGACTGCTAGAATGTGCTCTCCCTAAGCTGTCTAACGCTGTGTATGCAGCACATACAGCTGTATCGGCTATAGGACTCAGGAGGACGGAGCTGCGACACTGATGTCTGACACCAAAGACGCAGAAGGCAGATAATGGCGTTCGTGAAGAAAATGTCCGGTTTTATAATGCAGGGACATGTGACATGCAGATCCTATCACACATGCCGTTGCTTCTCTGGCTCAAAGTCCACTTAGGTGTGTGTGTGTCTGTGATTGGCTGACATGCTGGCCCGCCCCACAAGACGCGCGCGCTTAGGGAAGGAAGACAAGAAAAAAAAAAAAAAAAATGGCGATCGCCATTATAGAAACAGCAGTGATCTGAAGGCGCTGTTCACGCACACTATACACTGAAATGTGATAATAGTTTGATTCACAGAGTGACTTACACTATTACAGCAGAAACCAAGCTAGGATTTAGCTGTTTTTTGGCTGCTAGAACCGTTCTCGAACGTTTCTAGAACTATCGAGCTTTTGCAAAAAGCTCGAGTTCTAGTTCGATCTAGAACATGCCCCAAAATCACTCGAGCCGCGAACTGGAGAACCACGAACCACGAACCGCGCTCAACTCTACTCCTTACCTCTTATTGTCTTATACCTTTGTGTGAGCATGCAGTGAGATAGAGTTTTGGTTTCCCCTGTTTGTCTGTTGTTTTTATCACACGCTTGTTGCATCCCCTGGGGTAGGGAGGACAGGGTATAACATCAGGGCTGGTCAGGAGCAGGGTCAGGTAGGTGGCTGAGACATCCTCACTTTCAGAAGTAACTCTGAGATAAATTATACCTAGGGTCCCCCTAGTCTGAGGGCTAGTCTAGGAGCTCCGGTCCCCTGCTCTCCCCGATCATCGTGAAAGTTTGGTCCTGGAGAGTCAAGGCATTATATAATTTAGTGGGCACCTCAGGAAAGGTTAACATTCAGATGTCACCTTGAAGAAATAGCCACACCCATGTTTATGTTATAGAATGAGTAAGTCTGGTGAAGCAAGTGAGCATTTAATAATAATAAGGATGTTATCCAATGCTAGCATAGTAAGGTCTTGGCACTCTAACATCAGTATTGGTCTCATAGTTTAGCATTTGACCTCAACAGATGGGGTGTATTATAGTCGATCTACTGATTTTCGTCTGATTATAGGGTATTTAAGCAGCTTGTCCCAGACCTACATGAGGAAAAATTGTGATAGCACTCATAAAAGCATTCAGGTAGTTAAAAGAGCTTAGCACTAGACTTGGGAGCTTGGTAAGGCAAGTATGTAAACTTGCCTAATAGTAAATGAAGGAAAAACTAACTCACACTAGAAATTCTGACCTCAAGACATATACCTATGTATCTATCCAGGAATTAACCTCATTAATGATAAGACTGACAGTATGAGGAGAGTACCCAGGATAATGACATGGCCCGGCCTATGGACTATGAGGGGGGAACAATGCCAGAGTCAGACCGGTCAAATGTAAAAAAAAATAACAGACTTTGGGTGGGTGTATACCTTAATATTGGCAATGATGTCATTCATACTCCAAAGGACTTGCTCAAAGAAACCACATGGCTAGGCCCAACTACAGGTTGTGACACCCAGCAGTACCATCACACCAGACAGATGAAGACGTTGGATTACAACATGGCAGGGAAGAGGTCCTACGATGCATTTATGTCTAGATACCTAAATACAGTATTATACTTCATTCCATCCTGAACTCTTGCATATATAGATACTGTACATATAGCTATATATATATATATATATATTCCCTTGCACCACATGTACTGTAGGGGGTGTAGACATAGAGAAGTAAACGCATGGTGGTCAAAGACTTTAGCCATCTAAGATAGGAAGGAGAAGTAATCAAAAACACATTGAAATACATAAATCTTAGCACACTCCCCCATTGAGGTGGTGACCGCAATAATGCAAAAAGACCTGGACGCCCATGGAAGACAACAGTGGTGAATGATTAGAGAATACTTACCATGGTGGAGAGAAAACCCTTTACAACATCCAACTAAGTGAACAACACTCTCCAGGATGCAGGCGTATCAATATCCAAATCTACGATAAAGAGAAGAAAAGAAAAGTCTGAGGGTTCAGTGCACAGTGCAAGCCATTTATAAGCCTCAAGAATAAGAAGGCTAGATTGGAGTTGCTATGAAAAAATCTTATAAAACCAGCACAGTTCTGGAAGAACATTCTTTGGACAGATGAAACCAAGATCAAATCCTACCAGACTGCTGGAAAGGATAAAATATGTCAAAGGCATGGTACAGCTCATGACCCAAAGCATACCATATCATCTGTAAAACACGGCAGGTGCAGTATGATGGTTGGGGCATACATGGCTGCCAGTTGCCCTGAGTCTCTAGTGTTTATTGATGATGAGGCACAGGACAGAAACAGCTGGATGAATTCTGTGGTTTTCAGGGACATACTATGTGGTCAAATCCAGCCAAATGCAGCCAAACTGATTGGTCGGCGTTTCATAATACAGATGGACAATAACCCAAAAGATAAATCCAAAGCAACCGAGTTTATTAAAGCAAAGAAGTGGAATATTCTTGAATGGCCAAGTCAGTCACCTGATTTCATCCCAGTAGAGCCGCATTTCACTTAATAAATACTAAACCTCCGACAGAAAGACCCACAAACAAACAGCAACTAAAAACCGCTACAGTAAAGGCTGGCAGAGCATTAAAAAGAAGGAAACACCGTGTCTGGTGATGTCCATGATGTCAAGACTTCAGGCCGTCATTGTCAACCAAGTGTTTCCAAATATTTAATTAGTTTAAAAAATGCTTTAGTTCCTCACATGTTTATGCAATCATTTTGTTCAACTCACTGAATTAAAGCTGAAAGTCGGAACTTCCACTACATCTGAATTGATTTGTTCAAAATCCATTGTGGTAAAGTATAGAACAAAAATTTGTAAAATGTTGTCTTTTTCCAAATAGCTGTAAGGGCTTACTGGTGATGGCTGCAGTTTATATGGGGGAAACCTGGTGAGATGTTCCCTTTATTCAGTATAAAGCACATAATTTATGGAATTTTTGTAGTTATATCTTTCTTTTGAGCTCTCCCCATTAGTATTTATGATTTTGCTATTGTATGATTTTTAATCTAAAATAAGTCTTTTTGTAGCTCCCGATCAGTAGACATATGCAGGGAACAATTAGGGCTTGCTGCACGAGCCCAGATTAAAGGGACAGAAACGGCCACGTACGTAGATATACATCTTTGGTCATGAAGGAGTTAACTATCATGAGTTTCAATAGCACACATAGTTTGTCTATTGTAACCTTATCGGCCCTGCTAAAACTCAATCACTAACCCTGGAATTAGTAGTTTATTATGTGATGCATTCTGATGTTTGCTGTGATATGCACATATGGTTGTTAGCAGGGTTAGGGGCGAGTTAAAGATGGAAATAACTTATTTCTCTTGAGTTCTTTAATTCTTTCAACCTTTTGATGCTGAGCATCTAATGTACATTGAGAAAAAACAAGACATCAATTTAATATCCCGTTCATAAACCACACAGCTTTAAAGCCTATTTAGGTTACAAAATACTACTGAGAGCTTGTCCAATATTTAGTCTGAGACTTAGCTGCTGTTAAGAAAATTGGCATAAGACAGTAAAAACTCACAGAGAGGTGTTGATAAAAAATAATAGACCTATGCTCTTTTATACAGAATGAGCACAATATAGATATTAACCTTTAATAACCATTTTCATTTTGAAACAGGATTAAAGTTTTATCTGAAAATGTGTTTTAATTGTATTTATAAAAATGAAATCCTACAAATTTTAAGCTACCTTGGTTTCCATGATGTAAAATATAACTGAGGTTTAAGTGTCCTCTTACTCTCTATTATCTCTATTTATCACATTGTACATGTCAAGATCTCATGGGAAGGTTTCCCATAAAAAATGAAAGTATAACATCAGTAGCTCTCCATTCTGTGAGCGATTGATCAGATGATAACCTGAAAACAAGAGTTATCAGAGTTTTTGGATGGAATTAATAGGATCATTGCAACGACACTGTCAGACCAATAAAAAAGTCTATCAGGTAATATTTATTAAAAATTCCAAAATTCTATTGAAGTACTTCTATCCTTCTAATATAATTTTACTACTACACAAACTCAGTTTAAATTGAATGAACTCACTACAATTACTTCAAAGCTCTACAGTATATCTGGTCATTGCTCATGGACAAGCCGTGAGGCGGGGTAGTGAAATGTTCCGGGGTCAGATACCCAGAGAGCACATTGTAAACTAAGGGGAAATACAAAAGTGTAGTCAGGTCACTGTCTGGGGTCCAAATACCAGTAGGATGGCAAATCACAGCAAAGGGACAAGGCCAACAGATGGTTGGAGGAGGACCAAGGTCAGGTTGAAATAGATCATAACACAGAGCACAGATATATGAAGCCAATATGCACTAATGAGAAAATGCTACAACAGGCAGTGATTTAGGACTAACTGCTCAGCTAAGTAGTTTGGCAATCACTCAGAACAGGGAAAACCCGAAGAAACCCAACATCTCCCAGTCTCAGATTAGACAGATGAGAAATCAATCAACATTATGACAGCTCAGCACACCCCTGCACTAAATTTATAGCTGAGCTGTCACTCTCCCAACCAACAGCTCAGCACAGCCCTGATTCGATAGGGCAACAAAACTTCCAAGACACACTGAGTGGGTAATTATGACAATATCAATCTTCTTGATTTAAGGTGCTAGCTGCCAAAAATGACCTTTTGTCAACCACCTCCCAACTGTACTTCATCTCTACTACGATACTACTTGTTCTCTACCTTCCCTGTAACAGTCAATGCTAGGCTCATATTATAGTTTAGAATGTGAGCATTAAAGATGAGATCAGTTCACATACTTTAGGATAAGGAAAGGCATTGTCCAAGTTAGCTTGGTAGAAAAATCTTTTAAATATAACAGGTCTATACTTAATTTTGAGTCTGTATATACAGTGTTTATAGCTACAGCCTGAATGGATAATATAACCATGTTCAAGAAACTTAAAGGGGTTGTCCTGTTTCTGGATTTGCATACGATGCTGTCCCAAGTACAACCCCTAGCAAATATTATGGAATCACCTGGCTCTGAGGATGTTCATTCAGTTGTTTACTTTTGTTTAAAAAAAGCAGATCACAGACATAGTGCAAAACTAAAGTCATTTCAAATGGCAACTTTCTGGCTTTAAGAAACACTAAAAAAAAAATCATAAAACATAATGTGCTAGCCAGTAATGGTTACTTTTCAAGACCAAATAGGGGGGAAAATTATGGAATCACTCAATTATGAGGAAGAAATTATGAAATCACCCTATAAATTTTCATTCCCAAAACTAACACCTGCATCAAATAAGATCTGCTTGTTAGTCTGCATCTAAAAAGGAGTGATCATACCTTGGAGAGCTGTTGCACCAAGTGGACTGACATGAATCATGGTTCCAACACGAGAGATGTCAATTGAAACAAAGGAGAGGATTATCAAACTATTAAAAGAGGGTAAATAATCGTGCAATGTTGAAAAAGATGTTGGTTGTTCACAATCAGCTGTATCTAAAATTTGGACCAAATACAAACAACATGGGAAGGTTGTTCAAGGCAAACATACTGGTAGACCAAGGAAGACATCAAAGTGTCAAGACAGGAAACTTAAAGCAATATGCCTCCAAGACAGGAAGTGCACAACAAAACAAATGAGGAACGAATGGGAGGAAACTAGAGTTAATGTCTGTGACCAAACTGTAAAAAATCGCCTAAAGGAAATGGGATTTACATACAGAAAAGCTAAACAATAAAAAGATGACTGCCTGAAGAGAACATGTAAATTTCCACAGTCATTGATGATATGGGGCTGCATGTCAGGTAAAGGCACGGGGGAGATGACTGTCATTACATCTTCAATAAATGCCCAAGTTTACATTGACATTTTGAACACTTTTCTTATCCCATCAATTTAAAGAATGCTTGGGGATGAGGAAATAATTTATCAAGATGATAATGCATCCTGCCATAGAGCAAAAACTGTGAAAACATTCCTTGAAAGAAGACACATCAGGTCAATGGCATGACCTGCAAATAGTCCAGATGTCAACTTTCTGGCTTTAAGAAACACTAAAAAAATCAAGAAAACATAATGTGCTAGCCAGTATCGGTTACTTTTCAAGACCAAACAGGGGGGAATAAATTATGGAATCACTCAATTATGAGGAAAAAATTATGGAATCATGAAAAACAAACAAAGAACACTCTAATACATCATTAGTATCTTGTTGCACCACCTCTGGCTTTTATAACAGCTTGCAGTGTCTGAGGCATGGACTTAACGAGTGACAAACAGTACTCTTCATCAATCTGGCTCCAACTTTCTCTGATTGCTGTTGCCAGATCAGCTTTGCAGGTTGGAGCCTTGTCATGGACCATTTTCTTCAACTTCCACCAAAGATTTTCAACTGGATTGAGATCTGGACTATTTGCAGGCCATGTCATTGACCTTATGTGTCTTCTTTCAAGGAATGTTTTCACAGTTTTTGCTCTATGGCAGGATGCATTATCATCTTGATAATTGATTTCATCATCCCCAAGCATTCTTTAAATTGATTGGATAAGAAAAGTGTCCAAAATTTGGGCATTTATTGAAGATGTAATGACAGCCATCTCCCCAGTGCCTTTACCTGACATGCAGCCCCATATCATCAATGATTGTGGAAATTTACATGTTCTCTTCAGGCAGTCATCTTTTAATTGTTTAGCTTTTCTGTATGTAAATCCCATTTCCTTTAGGCAATTTCTTACAGTTCGGTCACAGACATTAACTCTAGTTTCCTCCCATTCGTTCCTCATTTGTTTTGTTGTGCATTTCCTGTTTTGGAGGCATATTGCTTTAAGTTTCCTGTCTTGACGCTTTGATGTCTAACTTGGTCTACCAGTATGTTTGCCTTTAACAACCTTCCCATGCTGTTTGTATTTAGTCCAAATTTTAGACACAGCTGACTGTGAACAACCAACATCTTTTGCAACCTTGCGTGATGATGTACCCTCTTTTAAAAGTTTGATAATCCTCTCCTTTGTTTCAATTGACATCTCTCGTGTTGGAGCCATGATTCATGTCAGTCCACTTGGTGCAACAGCTCTCCAAGGTGTGATCACTCCTTTTTAGATGCAGACTAATGAGCAGCTCTTATTTGATGCAGGTGTTAGTTTTAGGAATGAAAATTTACAGGGTGATTTTATAATTTTTTCCTCATAATTGAGTGATTCTATAATTTTTCCCCCTATTTGGCCTTGAAAAGTAACCGTTACTGGCCAGCACATTATGTTTTCATGAAAGTTGTCATTTGAAATGTCTTAAGTTTTGTGCCATGTCTGTGATCTGCTTTTTTTAAACAAAAATAAACAACTGAATGAACAACCTGAGAGCCAGGTGATTCCATAATTTTTGCCAGGGGTTGTAGCAAGCCAATCATTCTCTTTTTTTTTTTTTTAAATCCTAGTGTCCAGAATCTTTTTTGTGTATGGTTTACTCCTGGTTTTGTCCCTTGTTTTTCACAGATCTGAGCCACAATGGGGTATGTCAGTAGTTTCAGATTCAGGTTTACCTGGTACTCCTCTGCTCAGTTTGTTTTTGATATGCCCATAAATCAACTCTCTTTAGATAATCTTCCTTTGCTTTGTAAGTCAATCCTGTGCTTTCCACAGCGCCCAAATGCCCTGAAACAGTAAAGCATTGAATGGTGCACATAAAATGATAGATTTTAAATTAGTTAATTCTTTAATAAAAATAGCTATAAAAAAAGATGACATCTATGACTTATAGAGGATTCCTTCAAAAGAAAATATTGAAAATGATTTATGTACTGTAAGTTTGCATCATAAACAAATGTATATTAGTTTTATGTTTTTGAGAAATATATACGTTCAACGCATTTGTACTATCACATGAAAGCTGTACTTTTTTCATGTTTAATTGTTGGAAGATATATATGTCACGTTTGTCTCCCTGCATGTAGAGACCAGTGGCAGCTTTTGGACTGTAGTCTCTAATCTGGCTCTCTACATTTAAATGGGTTTCATTTCTCTTGGCACTGAAGTGGAGTCAAATTTCTATTGCAGTCTTTTCAAGCAGTTCCTTGCTGATTATTTTCAGCTGCACTCATTCAGCTTTAAATAGTGGTGTATCCCAGCAATCCCGGCTGAAGATACAAAGTCATTTGGTCTCTGGCCGCCTTTAAGGAAGGTTCTGCAGTTGAAGTTTCCTGTGCTTAGGCTATATCCTTTTGGTTGTTTTTCCCCCTGTTTGTCTTTACCTACCTGGTGTTTTGATAGTGCAGCGGTGAGGTTTAGTGAACCTCCCATGCCCCTCACTAGTCAGGGCTACTATAGGATCTTCTTATGGTCTCAGGTTCCTGTTCGGCGACAGTTGCGGAGACTGGATATGGACTGCTAGGAGGGAAGGGATAGCTGCAGGTGAGGATAGGAGGTGCCCCACCAACCCCTGTCACCTGTTCCAAGGCCTCCCATTGTTATTGTGTCCCCCCTTTTGTGCATTTTTGTTGTGCATCAGACAAACGTAGGTCTGAACACAATCTGCCATGCTTAGTACACTTGGTAACCGTGACAAAATAAAGAATAATTAAAATAACCCGTTTGTAGTGCCTTTTACATATAGTGTAATAAATAAGTGGAAAAATATGTAGAGCATATGTTTATCACATTGGTATCTGGATGCGATGAAGATTTAGTTTCTGAAATATAAACTTGATATTATCTCATAGACAAGAATAAGTAGCAGAAGTCGAACTCTATCAAGTAACATTTGTTTGCTTTAATCAAATGCAAATATATTCTGACTGCTTTGTAGTCTTCGTTTAACATTACTTTTAGTTGTATTCTGAAGAGTGTTCTAGATCCTCTTTGCATACAAGACACTGCTAGTTTGACCTTCCTGGTTATTTCCTTGTAAATGCATTATCATCAAAGTTTTGAATCCTGAACAGACGATTTTCAGTTCCGTAATGTTAATGTTAAGAGACCAAGACTTCTGATTAATGTCAAGATTAATTCAGATAACATACACATTAGGACAAGTGCAAAAGTTCCCATGAAGCCTAGAATAATAATTATTTAATTCATACATTTAAAAGTTAAAAAGTTAAAGATTATTGTAAAAACTTACATTGTGCTTTAATTGGTTTGACTTTGTATTTGAGAAGTGCTATAAGGCTTGAATACGTGAGCACATGTATGAATAACTCATCTGAAAAGGAACCTTTTACGTGAAGATCAGCTGAAGCTATATATTTCAAGTGAAGATTACATTCTCTAGGGAGGTTTGCAACTGAATGTTTGTCTTAAACATCACATTTTTCAGTGACATTCAAAAGCTTCCGTTTTACAAGCTATCTATGAAGATGGAGAACAATTTCCATGTAAATATATGAAATATACATCGGAATGTAGTTGCATATTTGAGTCACTTTTAAAATTATTTTAAGATAATATATAGTAAGTAGACGTGAGCAGATCTGGACTGTAAAAGTCTGGATCCGCGCGGTTTCAAAAAATTCTGGTTGCCGGACCCAGGCACGGGATTCTGAGTGCATGATCCGGATTCGAGAATTAAAAGGAAAGTAAACAAAACAAGGAATAAGCCAGAGATTTAAATACTTACCAAGACTTGGTATCATGGCGGCAAACTGCTTCCGGGTCGTGCATTAATTTACTGTACTGTGCATTAGGCTCATCGCATACACATAGCTTTCCGTGTTTTCCCCGCACACCGTCTGTCCTGTCGTCTGTGATTGGTTGCAGGTAGACGCGCCCCCCCCCCAGCCTGTGACAGGGTCTGCCTGAAGTCATTGGCTCAGTCATTGTCTACATCTCAGCCTGTGGTTGTTCTCTATGGCCGCTAGCTGTAGGGTGTATTAGAGCTGAAGCAGCGTGAGACCTTGTGTGGATTACGCAGGACCTGTAGGGTGTTTGGGGTTAATAAAGTGGTGAAGGAGAGTGTATTTTGTACTTTATTCCAAATAAAGGATTTTTTCTCTGTCTTTCTGCTTATTTACTTTCATGTACAGGGTAGGGATGCAGGTATTTCATAGACACCTGTGCCATCACTAACCTAGAGTGTAGTAGCAGCTGTGCGCTGTTGTTAATCCCTTATTACCCCAACTGCCACCGCTCCAGGCCAATGGGAAGAGCCGGTAAAGCACCGGGATTGTCACATCTAATGGATGGGCAATACCGGGTGGCTGCCGGCTGAGAATACCAGCCCCCAGCTGGCTTTATCTTGGCTGGGTATCAAAATTGGGGGCGATTGAACATCATTTTTTTTATTTACTTAAATAATAAAGAAAAAAAAAGCTGCATGGGGTTTCTCTTAGACCAGAGTCACACTTGTGAGGAACTCGCACAAGTCTGACATCGCATCACCGGGACAGCTGCACACTCTCCTGATAGGAGCATGCATTTGTTTCTAGGTACATGCACGCTCATGTTCAGAGAGCGGCAGGCCATGCCGGGTGATGTCATGCCAGACTTGTACAAGTCTGACATTGCATCACCGGCACAGCCGCACAGGAGCGTGCATGTGTTTCTGTCTACATGCATGCTCACCATACTGACCTATAGACACTTGCACTGCTTTCCCCACCCACCGGCCATCTTGGCGCCTGTGATTGGTTGCTGTCAGCTGACACTCAGGGTGGGGGCGCATGTAACTGCAACCAATTACACGCGACGGTGGGTGGGCAAAAGTGAATATTGAATTGTCGGCTCCGGAAGGAAAAAGCGTTATCCGGAAGGAGTTTGCTGCCATGACACAGCCTAGGTGAATATACCAGGCGCTCTCCTACCCCTCCATCCCTTCCACAAACAATTTTAATCTCCAGATTCTGTACCCTTTTGACTTCTATGGGCACCGGATTCCGGAGCGGATCCGGATTTTTTTTTTAATTGACCAGTGATACACTGGTCCCAGTTTTTTTAGGAGTCCGAGCAGCTCTAATAGTAAGCAATTACCGTCTCCAATGCAAAGCATTGCCTCATATATATAAGGTAAATTATCTTATAACAATTCCAGGGGTTACAAAATCTTCACCTATACTCAATATGACTTACCATCAGCAAAATAGAGTCATTTACAGCAGCCTGTACTCTGTGATTAAGCAGCCCTAAAATACGCTTATAAATTTTATTCTCAATTTATAAAGTTATACAGTATGCCACAAAGGTGAGTACACCCCTCCCATTTAAAAAAAAAATATTTTATTATATCTTTTCATGGGAAAAGAATGAAGATATGACACTTTGATACAATGTACAGCTTGTATAAAAGTGTAAAATGGTTATGCCTCCTAAACTACTCATCAACAAGTCATGTCAAAACGCTGGCAACAAAAGTGACTACACTTAAGTGAAAATGTCCAAGTTGTACCCAAAGTGTCAATATTTTGTGTGGCCATCATTATTTTCAAGAACTGCCTTAAGTCTCTTGGCCATGAAACTCATTAGAGATTTACAGGTTGCCAAAGGATTCCTCTTCCATCCTCCAGAAGGACATCATGCAGCTTATGGATATTGGAAACCTTGTGCTCCTCCACCTTCGATTTGAAGATGCCTCACAGATGCTCAATAGGGTTTAGGTCTGGAATTATACTTTGTCAGTCCAGCACATATACACTTAGTTTCTTTAGCAAGGCAGTGGTCATCTTGGAGGTGTGTTAAGGGTTATGTTGGAATACTGCCCTGCAGCCCAGTTTGTGAGGGGAGGGAATCACGCTCAGCTTTAGTATGCCATAGTACATGTCACAGCCATTGTTCTCTCATTGAACTATAGCTCGCCACAGCCAGCAGCACTCCTGCAGCCCCAAACCATGATAGGGTGACACAATGGCTCAGTGGTTAGCACTGCAGTCTTGCAGCGCTGGAGTCCTGGGTTCAAATCCCACCAAGGATACCATCTGCAAGGAGTTTGTGTGTTCTCCCCGTTTTTGCGTGAGTTTCCTCTGGCTACTCTGGTTTCCTCCCATAAATCAAAAACACACGGATAGGGAACCTAGATTGTCCCAATGGGGACAGTGTTGCCATTGTATGTAAGGTGCTGTGGAAGTAACAACGCTATATAAATAAAGAAATATTATTATTAATATTATTATTATACTCCCACCACTATGCTTGACTTTAAGCAAGACAATTGTCTTTGTACTGCTCACATGGTTGCAGCCATACACACTTGACACCATCTAAACCAAATAAGTTTATCTTGCTCTCATCAGACCACAGGACATGGTTCCAGTAATCTATGTCTTTATCTGCTAGTATTCAGGAAAGTATTTGTGGGCTTTCTTGTGCATCACCTTTAGAAGAGGCTTCTTTCTGGGATGACAGCCATGCAGACCAATTTGATGCAGTGTGCGACATATGGTTTGAGCACTGACAGAATGAGCCTCCCCATTAACCTCTGTAGCAATGCTGGCAGCGCTCATATGTCTACACTGTGTGCAGAATTATTAGGCAAATGAGTATTTTGATCACATGATAATTTTTATACATGTCCTACTCCAAGCTGTATAGGCTTGCAAGCAAACTACCAATTAAGTAAATCAGGTGATGTGCATCTCTGTAATGAGAAGGGATGTGGTGTAATGACATCAACACCCTATATAAGGTATACAACTTCCTTTCCTTTGGCAAAATGGGTCAGAAAAAAGATTTCACGGGCTCTGAAAAGTTCAAAATTGTGAGATGTCTTGCAGAGGGATGCAGCAGTCTTGAAATTGACAAACTTTTGAAGTGTGATCACCCAACAATCAAGTCACGGCAAATAGCTAACAGGGTCGCAAGAAGCGTGTTGGGTAAAAAAGGCGCAAAATAACTGCCCATGAATTGAGGAAAATCAAGCGTGAAGCTGCCAAGATGCCATTTGCCATCAGTTTGGCCATATTTCAGAGCTGTAACGTTACCGGAGTATCAAAAAGCTCAAGGTGTACCATACTCAGGGACATGGCCAAGGTAAGGAAAGCTGAAAAGCAACCACCTTTGAACAAGAAACATAAGATAAAACATCAAGACTGGGCCAAGAAATATCTTAAGAGTGATTTTTCAAAGGTTTTATGGACTGATGAAATGAGAGTGACTCTTGATGGGCCAGATGGATGGGCCAGAGGCAGGATCAGTAAAGGGCAGAGAACTCCACTCCAACTCAGATGCCAGCAAGGTGGAGGTGGGGTACTGGTATGGGCTGGTATCATCAAAGATGAACTTGTGGGACCTTTTCTGGTGGCGGATGAAGTGAAGCTCAACTCCCAGACCTACTGCCAGTTTCTGAAAGACAACTTCTTCAAGTAGTGGTACAGGAAGAAGTCGGTATTGTTCAAGAAAAACATTTTTTCATGCAGGACAATGCTCCATCACATGCATCCAACTGCTCCACAGCGTGGCTGGTCAGTAAAGGTCTAAAAGATAAAAAAAATAATAACATGGCAACCTCCTTCACCTGATTTGAACCCCATAGAGAACCTGTGGTCCTTCATAAAATGTAAGATCTACAAGGAGGGAAAACAGTACACCTCTCGGAACAGTTTCTGTGAGGCTGTGGTGGCTGCTGCACACAATGTTGATCATAAACAGATCAAGCAACTGACAGAATCTATGGATGGTAGGCTGTTGACTGTCATCATAAAGAAAGGTGGCTATATTGGTCACTCATTTTTTTGGGGTTTTGTTTTTGCATGTCACAAATGTTTATTTCTAAACTTTGTGAAGTTATATTGGTTTACCGAGTGAAAACAAACAAGTGAGATGGGAATATATTTGTTTTTTATTAAGTTGCTTAATAATTCTGCACAGTAATAGTTACCTGCACAAACAGGCTGCTTTACACCTTACAATTTCACATACAATATCGTATACGATGTGACCTGCCCCCATCGTATGTGCGGCACGTTCAATTTGTTGACCGTGTCGCACAAACAATTTTTTCCCATCACACGTACTTACCTCCCATACGACCTCGATGTGGGCGGCGAACATCCACTTCCTGGAGTGGGAGGGATGTTCGGTGTCACCGCGACATCATGCGGCAGCCGGCCAATAGAAGCGGAGGGGCGCAGATGAGCGGGACGTAAGCATCCCTCCCACCTCCTTCCTTCCGCATTGCCGGCGGGAGCTACGGGATGCAGGTAAGCTGTGTTCATCATTCCCGGGGTGTCACACACTGCGATGTGTGCTACCTTCGGGAACATTGAACAACCTGACATTCAATTTTTAGTAATTGAACGACGTGCATGCGATCAACGTTTTAACGTTCAATCGCAATCGCACAGAGGTTTCACATGCTACAATGTAACTAACGATGCCGGATGTGCGTCACTTACGTCGTGACCCCGCCGACACATCGTTAGATAAATTTCAAGTGACCCTCTTGTTCGGTTTTTCTTCTTTTTTGGTTAGATAAATTGTAGCGTGTAAATGTACCGCCCCGCGGGCTCGGCCGGCTGCCGAGCCGCTCGGATCCGTGCTCGTACGGTGGGTGGCTCGAGCACCTCACGGACTCAGGGGTCACGTCACTCTGCAAGGGGTTGGCGCTGCATGCAGGAACTTTGGTGGGGAGTTCCACGGCCGGGGCCGCGGTTGTTAGGGGTGTACGTTCGTGACGCCAGCCACGGGTTGTGGTGAATGGATGGACACCACCGCTGCCGTTCACTAGGCTTCCCGGGACGGTGTTGCGCAGCTTGGTGTTTACTCCTCCGTGGGTAGGGGAGTGATGGTCCCGGGGGCCTGAAGGAGGTGCTGAGGCGGGGAAGCGGGTGCGTGCTGGGTGCTGGTGCAGTGCGGCGTGGTGTGCGGACTGAAGGCACTGGTGTACTCACTATGACACAACACACTGGAGTCTCTGGTAAACCAAATGGGATGATGAACGGGGCCTGCAGCAGGCTGCAGCTTCTCCCTTAACAAGTTGGTGGTTTCCGCCTTTCTCCTGCACCTCCTTAGTGTAAATGGTATGACTCCTATGCCTAAGCAACGGTAGTCCGCTCCCCGGCTTGCTGGGTGTTGGGAGAGCCCTGTTTGCCCGCAGACGCTGGCCCCTTGGGTCTCTATGCCTTGGCGGTGGCTTTACCCTAATGGTTGGGCTGTTTCTTCAGTCGGGTCTTGTGTGAGAAAGGTCCTAAAGTCCAGTCCTCAATCAGTTGATTAGACTCGGCCCGGTAGTTTCTGGGCTTTGTACTGGGTCTGAGTACCCCTCCTGGTGCTCCGGTTTCCAATCAATTCCCCGCTTCGGTACCGGCGGGCCACCGCCCGACCCCGGTCCCTACGGTTCCACCGGCTGTAATCCCAGCTCCTGCAGGTGGCCTCCACCATCTGCCTCCTTGCCAGAGGTGACTGGGCTCCAACCCAGACACCTGGTAGACTATGGCAGGCTTGGTCACAGGTCTGCCCTTGGACTTGACTTCTCTCCTCCACTGTCAAGACTAATCATCCACTCTCAACTACTGCTTTTTCCCGCCTCCAGGCCTGTGAACTCCTCGGTGGGCGGGGCCAACTGACTGGCTCAACCCCCCTGGTGTGGACATCAAAACTGGAGGGTGGTGACAAGGTTTTGAAGTTTGGCTACTGTCACCTTTTTAGGGAGGGTGTGTGTGTGCATGGGACTACCTGGGACGACCTGACTAGTCCAGTGCGTCACATAAAGCCCGCTTAAGTTAGCCAAATCTAAAAAAAACCCACTCCAACTTCCAAAAATATTAAGCTATAATATTTATGAGTCTTTTGGGTTGATTGAGAACATAGTTGTTGACCAATAATAAAAAAAATCCTCTAAAATACAACTTGCCTAATAATTCTGCACATAGTGTAAACATTTTAGAATAATTTCAGGATCCATATTACAACTACAGCACCAAGACTACAATAATACTACTGAACTGTACTCTTATCACAATATACGGTTATGGCTGAAAGTGTTGACACCCATAAAATTGTTCCAGAAAATGAGTTTTTCTCACTGAAAATTATTGCATTTACACATGTTTTGTTATACACCTATATTTCCTTTGTGTGTATTTGTGACACCCTGGACAAGCCAGGTAGTCACAGTTAGAGCCCTGCACAACACTAGACCCCTCACTAAGTAACACCAGCCAACAAGATAAATCCCTAGTCACCTCCCTCAGGGCTGGATGGACACACCAGGGGGCAGAGCCAGCCGGTTGGCAGAAGGACAGTTTCCGAGACTATGCCTTGCGGCTGCAGACGGCCTTGTGCGCACTGAGGTGGGTGGACCCCATCAACAAGACTGACAGTAACAAAATGCTGGTGGAACAGTTCCTGCAGGGACTGGGGTCCGCCAAAGATGCAAACAATTCTGGCTGTGGTCTCTAGAGCATGCCGATCTGGACTTTGCAGTACTAAAAGAGCGGGCCATCAAAGCTCTGCAGGCACTGGATGTTGGTGCCCCTGATTCGCCAACTTGTCCGGCAAACACCGCTCCCATCTCGGTAGTACCCCCCTTGTTGGCCCTGCCGGCCCCCGCTGCAGCCACTGGAGTTCGGGAAGATCTGTCATTGCAAGTTCGGCGCCTGAATGAGGACGTCGTCAAGATCCTTGCCGCCCTGCAGCTACCGACGAAAGTCAAGCCAGCGGAGAAGATTCAGCTCGCCGACAGCCCGGAAGATGTCCCCTGGATGCATCGGTGGAGGAACAACGACCCCCGATATGGACCACCTGTTTGCTACAAGTGTAACAAGACCGGGCACTACTCCAGACGGTGTCCGTTAAACGAGCAACCCCTGAGGCCAAGGGCCAATCTTTAGGAGTAGATCTTCAAGGCCCAGCTGACTGGCGGGACCGATACGTTGGAGGTCACCCCATCATCTCCCTGGCGGTGGACGGTGTCCCGACTATGGCTCTTCTCGACACCGGGTTGCAGGTAACGACTTTACCCTATACGTTGTACCAACGGTATTGGTCTGATAGCGAACTTGCCCCCCCGGATGATAGTCTAACCATCATTGCGGCCAATGGACTCCCTATGACCCAAGTGGGGTTCAAGGAAGTGACTTTGACCGTAGGACGAACAGTGCGGAAACGCCAGGGGATGATTGTGGTACTGAATGATTCCAGTGACCGTAACCCAAAAGTGGTCCTAGGGACCAATGGGATTGAGAACTGCATGGGGGAGGTGTTGAGCCTGTTGCAACAGTTGTCTGCCACTGCGGCAGGGGGCCGGCAGAAGGCTATGCAACACGAAATTCGGGCCCTCCTGCAGCGGCAACAGGTGAATATGACAGGGGGAGAGATCGGTGGTGTGCGAGTGATGGACGCAGCGCCTTTGGTGGTGCCGCCGCGGAGTGAGATGATGATTTGGTGTAGGGCAGCAGTAGGTCCCCAGAACAGGATTACCTGACAATGGTGGAGCCCTTGCCTTCGGAGCATTGGCCCACAGTAAGGGCAGCCAAAGGGGTGATTGATGTCAAAAAGGGGAGAGTGCCCGTGAGAGTGCTGAATTGCGGAGAGGAAGAGGTCAGGCTCCCCTGCTACGCTACCATAGCCAAATTGTTCACCGTAGACGCACACGCTATCCATGAAACAACCCCCATGACCACCACATCACATTCGGACAGTGACCCTCCACCCAAACAGTTAGAGGCGTGGTGCTGGGAGTTGCATGGTGGTGCCGGGAGTTGCATGGCGGCACCGAGTCCACCCCCATGCATCACAAGGAAGGGGTATACCGGGTAGTGCAGGAGTACGGGCAGGTTTTCAGCAAACACCCGTTAGATTTTGGGAGAGTTAAAGGGGTTCAGCACCATATCCCCACAGGAACACATCCACCCGTTAAAGAAAGGTACAGGCCGATCCCACCTGCACACTACCAGTGCGTCAAAGACATGTTGGGGAACATGAAAGAGGCAGGGGTCATCCGGGATAGTTGTAGACCCTGGGCATCTCCCTTGGTGCTGGTGAAGAAGAAGGATGTTACCATGCGAATGTGCGTGGATTACCGGAAGATCAATCAGATAACGCATAAGGATGCATACCCTCTCCCCCACATTGAAGAGTCACTGGCCGCGCTGAAGACTGCTAACTATTTCTCTACCCTTGACCTTACTAGTGGCTACTGGCAGGTGGCAGTTGCAAAAGAAGACCGCGAGAAGACTGCGTTCGCTAATCCCATGGGACTCTGCGAGTTCAACAGTATGCTGTTCGGGCTGTGCAATGCCCCAGGGACCTTCCAGAGGCTCATGGAATTCTGTTTGGGACATCTCAACTTTGAGACTGTCCTGCTGTATCTGGACGACGTGATTGTGTATTCCAAGACGTATGAAGCCTACCTGGAGCACCTGGCAGACGTATTCGTGGCCCTCTCCAAGTACGGGATGAAATTATAAACCTCTAAGTGCCACCTGTTGTGATACCAATGTGATATGACTAAAGAATGAGTGGGATGTAGATAGGGATCATAATCAAAAGATAGGAGTGATCCCAGATATTATTTGACCTATCAATAATTCAGTATCAAAGAGAGATGTCCTCTGGATAACCAATTTCACTATGACCAAAGAATACATGTCAAACAGATCTTAAGCAAAACCATGATAATGAGGAAGTAACATTTACATTTCCACAGTCAGGAAATTTGTGGTTATTTGACAACAGTTGCAAGGAAGCTGGCCTGTAAAATTAACGTCTCCTTGCAATATCTCCAGGAAACTGTGGTCGACCAGTTGTCAACTGGCTAAATGTGCAGGAAATGTGCAGGAAGCTGCTGGTGCCCATAGCAGCTTGTGGTCAAGTTACATGAACATGACTCAGCTGTCACATGCTGGTTACCAATTAACCATTCAGAGAACACAACATACAAAGTTTCTTATAAAAATACACCGGACTCGCTTAATGTTAGGGAAACCTTCCAGGACATTGAAGTGTACGTACGCACTGTTCTTGTGATGCAAGAGGCCGGGTTGTTTTTCCTTCTCACATTAATCGAGTCCCTCCGATGAGAAAGGCGTGCTGCAACATATCGGTAATGTTGATGCATATTTCTGTTATTGTATAAGATTCTATGACTAAAAAATAGTTCTTATGCCTATATACCATTGACTATTCATGTGCTATTAAAATAAATAGTATCTTGCTATAAAGAATATTAGTATTCGTGCCTGATTAGGATATCAGTGAGCGCTTCGTAAGTACGGGCTTTCAGCCCCCTTTTTAGTAGAATTTAGCAAGACATAAATTGGCGTAGTCGGCAGGATTACTTCTATAAGAAGTAATAAACGAATTTTTGTAATTTAGAAATTAAAAACATATATTTGGCAAATTTCTAGATTTTTTTTTTCAATCTTTTTGCATAGTGTCAAAATGTTCAGAAAACGTAAGGATAATGTTAAGGAGGTTGTTGTGGAGATCCTCGGCTGGACTGAGGCTCCCTACAATCTTATAGCACATGAATTGGTCAATTGTGGATTGGCAGAACAATGGCAGAATAAGCTCAAGGGTTGTGAAGCTACTGATCTTGTGAATGTACCCAGTAGTGCCCCTGTGAAAACAGGTGATGTAGTGTCTTGTGGATTGGCAGAACAATGGCAGGACAAGCTTAAGGGTAGTGAAGATACTGATGTTGTGAATGTACTCAGTAGTGCCCCTGTGAAAACAGGTGATGTAGTGTCTTGTGGATTGGCAGAACAATGGCAGGACAAGCTTAATGGTAGTGAAGCTACTGATGTTGTGAATGTACTCATTGGTGCCCCTGTGAAAGCAGGTGATGTAGTGTCTTGTGGATTGGCAGAACAATGGCAGGACAAGCTTAAGGGTAGTGAAGCTACTGATGTTGTGAATGTACTCATTGGTGCCCCTGTGAAAGCAGGTGATGTAGTGTCTTGTGGATTGGCAGAACAATGGTAGGACAAGCTTAAGGGTAGTGAAGCTACTGATGTTGTGAATGTACTCAGTGGTGCCCCTGTGAAAGCAGGTGATGTAGTGTCTTGTGGATTGGCAGAACAATGGCAGGATAAGCTTAAGGGTAGTGAAGCTACTGATGTTGTGAATGTATTCGGTAGTGTCCCTGTGAAAGCAGGTGATGTAGTGTCTTTAGGATGCCACATCTGGATTTTGGCAAGTACATATAGTGTAATGCATGAGCGTAATCTAAAGATGCAGAAGAAAAGTTCCCAGATGGAACAAAAGATGATAGAATTAGGTGGCCTGAAAACAGTTCTGGAATGTAATACCAGACTGTTGAAGGATAAATTGGAACATTATCAGAATGTGACAGAAAAAGCTGCTATAAAAATTGCTCAAAATAAGTACAAGAAAAGAAGAGGAAAGGTAAATAAAACCAAAGTACATAAAAGTATCGCCTCAGCTTCTATAAACTGGGATCCCGATACTTGGGATGGGGATGTGTGGGATTTATCTTCATCATCTGATGAGGAGGATTACCATAAAGGGAAGATTCAGGCTCATCCAGTAAGGAGGCGCCTAGAGAGGACAGAGAATGAGATCATCCGGAAACATATCCGGAATGGTCAGGGGAATCTGCAATATGACGAAGATGGTAATGCCATCACAAATGAGAGAACGATTCCTCATGTAAAAAATCGAGTAACCATTGAAAATTACTCTCAGGGAGAAGTTGATAGCATTTTAACACAGTTTAGACAAAAACCAGGAGAAGGAGAAATTCCCTGGTTGGTCAGGGTGCACGATCTCGGAGGAGGTGGAGTGCACTTTGATGGCAGAGACGTGGCAAAATTTGTCACCATGTCTCGGGACCCAGTAATTCAGAGATCAATAAAAAATTATTTTGTTGATCATAATGAGCATGGTACTCAAAACTTAATCATGATCCTAGCCCATGCTTTTCTGGACAAATATCCATCAGAAGCAGACTTTCCTATCAATGATATACCTTGGTATACCTTAAAAGATGGTATGGAAAGGCTGAAGGAAGAAGCAATGAGGAATGCTCTTCCTCTTTTGGGAATGGATGATGATTATCTCCAGTACCCATTGACAGCCAACATAAGAAATAGGCTGGTTAAACATGCTCCTCCAGCATACAAAACAGTTATTTTAACCTTAACTGTAGCGCTGACTGGAGAATCAATCAGTGTACTTCTAGGGAGGATGAGGGAGTTACAGGATATGGGACAGTGGGATAAATCGTCCCCGGAGGCCATGTTGGTAACAGTAAGCCAAACAATCCTGATTGTAAAGAGAAATCAGTAGGGGAGGCCCCACGGGTGTCTCGCAAAGACATGTTCCAGGCTTTGCTTAAAGTCGGGATCAATAAGGAAAGGATTGATGGAAAGGAGACAGGAGAATTATGGAAGTTGTACAAACAGAAAGTTCTATCCGCAAAGAAAGTGACCACTACAAATGTGGAAGGGGGTTCAAAAACCCCCAAGATAAAGAAATCAGAGGGAAAAGGGGAAAAACCCCCAAAGAAAGTGTCTTGGGAAGATATTCAGTCAGTTTATCCATGGGAAGAACTGGCTGCAGCCGTGGCCACAAAGGTCACGGAAGGAAGGTCTAATACACAGACTGAAGTCTGTGTAAATGAAAGTTCAGAAGGAAGTGATTTACCATAGGTAGCCAGCCAAGCCCCCCTATTGATAAAAAGGGACGAACGTCCCTACGTCAATCTTAGCATACATGTTCAAAGAGTCCCAGCTTTGATTGACACGGGGACGGAGGCTACTTTAATTCATGGAAACACAGAAAAAATAAAAGGACCTCGAGTAAAAATTGCTGGACTAGGAGGTCAAGTGATCACCGGGGTTCAGACACAGGTAGCTTTGAAGATAGGTAATTTACCTATCAAGCAGTATACGGTGCTGGTAGTTCCTATACCAGAATATATTTTGGAAATTGATGTCCTAAAAGGGATGACTCTTAATCTAACCGAAGGAAAATTCTCCTTTGGGGTTATGCCTTGTCATACGGAAATGCAGATCTCACATTATATCGATGATATAGTGATACAAGGACAAGATGAGCAAAGTGTGAAAGATCAATTGACAAAACTGATTGTTCATATGAGGAGTAAAGGATGGGAAACCAATGATGCCAAGGTTCAAGGACCGTCTCAGGTGGTAACATTTCTAGAGATTCAGTGGAACAAGGGGCACAGAGAGGTTTTGGATCCTCTAATATTACAAATGTAGGAGCAAAAATATGGATTCAAAACCTCCAAGGACCGCCCTCAGAGACAGAGGTAATAGCGGTCGGAAAAGATCGTACTCTCCTGATAATGAGACCAGGAGTGGAGAAGTGGGAATATGTCCCACAAGAAAAATGTTATTTACGGGAATAATAGTGTATCTTTATTTGCAGATGGTGTTGTAAATAAGCGGAATCCATGGTATCGGTTACTGGGAAGAGCTCGATAGTGAGGAGATGGAGAAATTCCTGTGTTTGATGTTTGCCTCTTTGGTCGTTGGATGGACAAGTCTACATCAGGAGGAACCTATGGAGAATAAATTTCTGATGCACCATCACATTTTCAACACACAGATTGCTGGATCTGTACACATTCTTCGCTTACAGCCACCAGTATCCCTTACCTGGGTTCAGACACAGGTAGCTTTGAAGATAGGTAATTTACCTATCAAGCAGTATACGGTGCTGGTAGTTCCTATACCAGAATATATTTTGGAAATTGATGTCCTAAAAGGGATGACTCTTAATCTAACCGAAGGAAAATTCTCCTTTTTAGGTTATGTCTTGTCATACGAAAATGCAGATCTCGCATTACATCGATGATATAATGATACAAGGACAAGATGAGCAAAGTGTGAAAGATCAATTGACAAAACTGATTGTTCATATGAGGAGTAAAGGATGGGAAACCAATGATGCCAAGGTTCAAGGACCGTCTCAGGTGGTAACATTTCTAGAGATTCAGTGGAACAAGGGGCACAGAGAGATCTTGCCCAATGCCAGACAGAAAATTATTAATTTTCCGGTCCCTAAATCCAAACAGGAGACTCAGTATTATATTGGATTGTTTGATTTTTGGAGACAACATATCCCTCATTTGAGACAAATGTTGGCTCATTTGTAGAGATGAGCGAACCGGTCCCGGTTCGGCTCGAGGTCGGTTCGCCGAACGGAGGTCCCGTTCGAGTTCGGCTCGTCGAACATTCGACGAACCGAACTCGAACTGCATAGGAAACAATGGCAGGCAATCACAAACACAGAAAAACACCTAGAAAACACCCTCAAAGGTGTCCAAAAGGTGACAAACAACTCACAACACAACACAAACACATGGGAAAGTGACAAGGACATATACTCATGCGAAAACAAAAGAGCAGGACAAGGAAAAAGTGGAGCACACACAGATATAGGCATGGCACGCCCTTCTAAAATCATGTAAAGCACCGCAAGGTTACTCCAAGCGGAGACTCCCTTTTTTCCAAAAATTGTGCCTCACACACACCCACCCCTTCAGTGGCAGCAGTTGTGCCCCAGTTGTACACTTCACAGCTAGATTTGCATCAAGCACATTCAAAAATACGCCATAATTAACGGTCCCCAGGATGACACCGGGGTAGGTAGCAAAGTCTTTCCTGATCCCAGCTCTGTTCATCTTGGCTTCTTTTAAAAACACAGCAAGCAAGGGTTACTCCAAGCGGAGTCTCCCTTTTTTCCAAAAATTGTGCCCCACACACACCCACCCATTCAGTGGCAGCACTTGTGCCCTAGTTGTACACTTCACAGCTAGATTTGCATCAAGCACATTCAAAAATACGCTATTCTTAACCGTCCCCAGGATGACACCGGGGTAGGTAGCAAAGTCTTTCCTGATCCCAGCTCTGTTCATCTTGGCTTCTTTTAAAAACACATCAAGCAAGGGTTACTCCAAGCGAAGTCTCCCTTTTTTCCAAAAATTGTGCCCCACACACACCCACCCATTCAGTGGCAGCACTTGTGCCCTAGTTGTACACTTCACAGCTAGATTTGCATCAAGCACATTCAAAAATACGCCATAATTAACCGTCCCCAGGATGACACCGGGGTAGGTAGCAAAGTCCTTCCTGATCCCAGCTCTGTTCATCTTGGCTTCTTTTAAAAACACATCAAGCAAGGGTTACTCCAAGCGAAGTCTCCCTTTTTTCCAAAAATTGTGCCCCACACACACCCACCCATTCAGTGGCAGCACTTGTGCCCTAGTTGTACACTTCACAGCTAGATTTGCATCAAGCACATTCAAAAATACGCTATTCTTAACCGTCACCAGGATGACACCGGGGTAGGTAGCAAAGTCTTTCCTGATCCCAGCTCTGTTCATCTTGGCTTCTTTTAAAAACACATCAAGCAAGGGTTACTCCAAGTGAAGTCTCCCTTTTTTCCAAAAATTGTGCCCCACACACACCCACCCATTCAGTGGCAGCACTTGGGCCCTAGTTGTACACTTCACAGCTAGATTTGCATCAAGCACATTCAAAAATACGCTATTCTTAACCGTCCCCAGGATGACACCGGGGTAGGTAGCAAAGTCTTTCCAGATCCCAGCTCTGTTCATCTTGGCTTCTTTTAAAAACACAGCAAGCAAGGGTTACTCCAAGCGGAGTCTCCCTTTTTTCCAAAAATTGTGCCCCACACACACCCACCCACCCCTTCAGTGGCAGCACTTGTGCCCTAGTTGTACACTTCACAGCTAGATTTGCATCAAGCACATTCAAAAATACGCCATTCTTATCCGTCCCCAGGATGACACCGGGGTAGGTAGCAAAGTCTTTGCTGAACCATGACTTGTTAATCTTGGCTTCTTTTAAAAACAATGTAAGCAAGGGTTACTCCAAGCGAAGTCTCCCTTTTTTCCAAAAATTGTGCCCCACACACACCCACCCCTTCAGTGGCAGCAGTTGTGCCCCAGTTGTACAATTCACAGCTAGATTTGCATCAAGCACATTCAAAAATACGCCATTCTTATCCGTCCCCAGGATGACACCGGGGTAGGTAGCAAAGTCTTTCCTGATCCCAGCTCTGTTCATCTTGGCTTCTTTTAAAAACACAGCAAGCAAGGGTTACTCCAAGCGGAGTCTCCCTTTTTTCCAAAAATTGTGCCCCACACACACCCACCCCTTCAGTGGCAGCACTTGTGCCCTAGTTGTACACTTCACAGCTAGATTTGCATCAAGCACATTCAAAAATACGCCATTCTTATCCGTCCCCAGGATGACACCTGGGTAGGTAGCAAAGTCTTTGCTGAACCATGACTTGTTCATCTTGGCTTCTTTTAAAAACAATGTAAGCAAGGGTTACTCCAAGCGAAGTCTCCCTTTTTTCCAAAAATTGTACCCCACACACACCCACCCATTCAGTGGCAGCACTTGTGCCCCAGTTGTACAATTCACAGCTAGATTTGCATCAAGCACATTCAAAAATACGCCATTCTTATCCGTCCCCAGGATGACACCGGGGTAGGTAGCAAAGTCTTTGCTGAACCATGACTTGTTCATCTTGGCTTCTTTTAAAAACACATCAAGCAAGGTTACTCCAAGCGAAGTCTCCCTTTTTTCCAAAAATTGTGCCCCACACACACCCACCCCTTCAGTGGCAGCACTTGTGCCCTAGTTGTACACTTCACAGCTAGATTTGCATCAAGCACATTCAAAAATACGCTATTCTTAACCGTCCCCAGGATGACACCGGGGTAGGTAGAAAAGTCTTTCCTGATCCCAGCTCTGTTCATCTTGGCTTCTTTTAAAAAACACATCAAGCAAGAGTTACTCCAAGCGAAGTCTCCCTTTTTTCCAAAAATTGTGCCCCACACACACCCACCCATTCAGTGGCAGCACTTGTGCCCTAGTTGTACACTTCACAGCTAGATTTGCATCAAGCACATTCAAAAATACGCCATAATTAACCGTCCCCAGGATGACACCGGGGTAGGTAGCAAAGTCTTTCCTGATCACAGCTCTGTTCATCTTGGCTTCTTTTAAAAACACATCAAGCAAGGGTTACTCCAAGCGAAGTCTCCCTTTTTTCCAAAAATTGTGCCCCACACACACCCACCCATTCAGTGGCAGCACTTGTGCCCTAGTTGTACACTTCACAGCTAGATTTGCATCAAGCACATTCAAAAATACGCTATTCTTAACCGTCCCCAGGATGACACCGGGGTAGGTAGCAAAGTCTTTCCTCATCCCAGCTCTGTTCATCTTGGCTTCTTTTAAAAACAAATCAAGCTAGGGTTACTCCAAGCGAAGTCTCCCTTTTTTCCAAAAATTGTGCCCCACACACACCCACCCATTCAGTGGCAGCACTTGTGCCCTAGTTGTGCACTTCACAGCTAGATTTGCATCAAGCACATTCAAAAATACGCTATTCTTAACCGTCCCCAGGATGACACCGGGGTAGGTAGCAAAGTCTTTCCTGATCCCAGCTCTGTTCATCTTGGCTTCTTTTAAAAACACATCAAGCAAGGGTTACTCCAAGCGGAGTCTCCCTTTTTTCCAAAAATTGTGCCCCACACACACCCACCGCTTCAGTGGCAGCACTTGTGCCCTAGTTGTACACTTCACAGCTAGATTTGCATCAAGCACATTCAAAAATACGCCATTCTTATCCTTCCCCAGGATGACACCGGGGTAGGTAGCAAAGTCTTTCCTGATCCCAGCTCTCTTCATCTTGGCTTCTTTTAAAAACACAGCAAGCAAGGGTTACTCCAAGCGGAGTCTCCGTTTTTTCCAAAAATTGTGCCCCACACACACCCACCCCTTCAGTGGCAGCACTTGTGCCCTAGTTGTACACTTCACAGCTAGATTTGCATCAAGCACATTCAAAAATACGCTATTCTTAACCATCCCCAGGATGACACCAGGGTAGGTAGCAAAGTCTTTCCTGATCCCAGCTCTGTTCATCTTGGCTTCTTTTAAAAACACATCAAGCAAGGGTTACTCCAAGCGAAGTCTCCTTTTTTTCCAAAAATTGTGCCCCACACACACCCACCCATTCAGTGGCAGCACTTGTGCCCTAGTTGTACACTTCACAGCTAGATTTGCATCAAGCACATTCAAAAATACGCTATTCTTAACCGTCCCCAGGATGACACCGGGGTAGGTAGCAAAGTCTTTCCTGATCCCAGCTCTGTTCATCTTGGCTTCTTTTAAAAACACAGCAAGCAAGGGTTACTCCAAGCGGAGTCTCCATTTTTCCAAAAATTGTGCCCCACACACACCCACCCCTTCAGTGGCAGCACTTGTGCCCTAGTTGTACACTTCACAGCTAGATTTGCATCAAGCACATTCAAAAATACGCCATTCTTATCCTTCCCCAGGATGACACCGGGGTAGGTAGCAAAGTCTTTCCTGATCCCAGCTCTGTTCATCTTGGCTTCTTTTAAAAACACAGCAAGCAAGGGTTACTCCAAGCGGAGTCTCCCTTTTTTCCAAAAATTGTGCCCCACACACACCCACCCCTTCAGTGGCAGCACTTGTGCCCTAGTTGTACACTTCACAGCTAGATTTGCATCAAGCACATTCAAAAATACGCCATTCTTATCCGTCCCCAGGATGACACCGGGTAGGTAGCAAAGTCTTTGCTGAACCATGACTTGTTCATCTTGGCTTCTTTTAAAAACAATGTAAGCAAGGGTTACTCCAAGCGAAGTCTCCCTTTTTTCCAAAAATTGGGCCCCACACACACCCACCCCTTCAGTGGCAGCAGTTGTGCCCCAGTTGTACAATTCACAGCTAGATTTGCATCAAGCACATTCAAAAATACGCCATTCTTATCCGTCCCCAGGATGACACCGGGGTAGGTAGCAAAGTCTTTCCTGATCCCAGCTCTGTTCATCTTGGCTTCTTTTAAAAACACAGCAAGCAAGGGTTACTCCAAGCGGAGTTTCCCTTTTTTCCAAAAATTGGGCCCCACACACACCCACCCCTTCAGTGGCAGCACTTGTGCCCCAGTTGTACAATTCACAGCTAGATTTGCATCAAGCACATTGAAAAATACGCCATTCTTATCCGTCCCCAGGATAACACCGGGGTAGGTAGCAAAGTCTTTGCTGAACCATGACTTGTTCATCTTGGCTTCTTTTAAAAACACATCAAGCAAGGGTTACTCCATGCGAAGTCTCCCTTTTTTCCAAAAATTGTGCCCCACACACACCCACCCATTCAGTGGCAGCACTTGTGCCCTAGTTGTACACTTCACAGCTTGATTTGCATCAAGCACATTCAAAAATACGCCATAATTAACCGTCCCCAGGATGACACTGGGGTAGGTAGCAAAGTCTTTCCTGATCCCAGCTCTGTTCATCTTGGCTTCTTTTAAAAACACATCAAGCAAGAGTTACTCCAAGCGAAGTCTCCCTTTTTTCCAAAAATTGTGCCCCACACACACCCACCCATTCAGTGGCAGCACTTGTGCCCTAGTTGTACACTTCACAGCTAGATTTGCATCAAGCACATTCAAAAATACGCTATTCTTAACCGTCCCCAGGATGACACCGAGGTAGGTAGCAAAGTCTTTCCTCATCCCAGCTCTGTTCATCTTGGCTTCTTTTAAAAACACATCAAGCTAGGGTTACTCCAAGCGAAGTCTCCCTTTTTTACAAAAATTGTGCCCCACACACACCCACCCATTCAGTGGCAGCACTTGTGCCCTAGTTGTACACTTCACAGCTAGATTTGCATCAAGCACATTCAAAAATACGCTATTCTTATCCTTCCCCAGGATGACACCGGGGTAGGTAGCAAAGTCTTTCCTGATCCCAGCTCTGTTCATCTTGGCTTCTTTTAAAAACACAGCAAGCAAGGGTTACTCCAAGCGGAGTCTCCCTTTTTTCCAAAAATTGTGCCCCACACACACCCACCCCTTCAGTGGCAGCACTTGTGCCCTAGTTGTACACTTCACAGCTAGATTTGCATCAAGCACATTCAAAAATACGCCATTCTTATCCGTCCCCAGGAAGACACCGGGTAGGTAGCAAAGTCTTTGCTGAACCATGACTTGTTCATCTTGGCTTCTTTTAAAAACAATGTAAGCAAGGGTTACTCCAAGCGAAGTCTCCCTTTTTTCCAAAAATTGTGCCCCACACACACCCACCCCTTCAGCGGCAGCAGTTGTGCCCCAGTTGTACAATTCACAGCTAGATTTGCATCAAGCACATTCAAAAATACGCCATTCTTATCCGTCCCCAGGATGACACTGGGGTAGGTAGCAAAGTCTTTCCTGATCCCAGCTCTGTTCATCTTGGCTTCTTTTAAAAACACAGCAAGCAAGGGTTACTCCAAGCGGAGTCTCCCTTTTTTCCAAAAATTGGGCCCCACACAC
This sequence comes from Anomaloglossus baeobatrachus, assembly GCF_048569485.1. Lineage (NCBI taxonomy): Eukaryota > Metazoa > Chordata > Amphibia > Anura > Aromobatidae > Anomaloglossus > Anomaloglossus baeobatrachus. Next base: position 595,280,954 of record NC_134354.1, on the reverse strand, counting down.
ACCCACCCCTTCAGTGGCAGCACTTGTGCCCCAGTTGTACAATTCACAGCTAGATTTGCATCAAGCACATTGAAAAATACGCCATTCTTATCCGTCCCCAGGATAACACCGGGGTAGGTAGCAAAGTCTTTGCTGAACCATGACTTGTTCATCTTGGCTTCTTTTAAAAACACATCAAGCAAGGGTTACTCCAAGCGAAGTCTCCCTTTTTTCCAAAAATTGTGCCCCACACACACCCACCCATTCAGTGGCAGCACTTGTGCCCTAGTTGTACACTTCACAGCTAGATTTGCATCAAGCACATTCAAAAATACGCTATTCTTAACCGTCTCCAGGATGACACCGGGGTAGGTAGCAAAGTCTTTCCTGATCCCAGCTCTGTTCATCTTGGCTTCTTTTAAAAACACATCAAGCAAGGGTTACTCCAAGCGAAGTCTCCCTTTTTTCCAAAAATTGTGCCCCACACACACCCACCCATTCAGTGGCAGCACTTGTGCCCTAGTTGTACACTTCACAGCTAGATTTGCATCAAGCACATTCAAAAATACGCCATAATTAACCGTCCCCAGGATGACACCGGGGTAGGTAGCAAAGTCTTTCCTGATCCCAGCTCTGTTCATCTTGGCTTCTTTTAAAAACACATCAAGCAAGGGTTACTCCAAGCGAAGTCTCCCTTTTTTCCAAAAATTGTGCCCCACACACACCCACCCATTCAGTGGCAGCACTTGTGCCCTAGTTGTACACTTCACAGCTAGATTTGCATCAAGCACATTCAAAAATACGCTATTCTTAACCGTCCCCAGGATGACACCGGGGTAGGTAGCAAAGTCTTTCCTGATCCCAGCTCTGTTCATCTTGGCTTCTTTTAAAAACACATCAAGCAAGGGTTACTCCAAGCGAAGTCTCCCTTTTTTCCAAAAATTGTGCCCCACACACACCCACGCATTCAGTGGCAGCACTTGTGCCCTAGTTGTACACTTCACAGCTAGATATGCATCAAGCACATTCAAAAATACGCTATTATTAACCGTCCCCAGGATGACACCGGGGTAGGTAGCAAAGTCTTTCCTGATCCCAGCTCTGTTCATCTTGGCTTCTTTTAAAAACACAGCAAGCAAGGGTTACTCCAAGCGGAGTCTCCCTTTTTCCAAAAATTGTGCCCCACACACACCCACCCCTTCAGTGGCAGCACTTGTGCCCTAGTTGTACACTTCACAGCTAGATTTGCATCAAGCACATTCAAAAATACGCCATTCTTATCCTTCCCCAGGATGACACCGGGGTAGGTAGCAAAGTCTTTCCTGATCCCAGCTCTGTTCATCTTGGCTTCTTTTAAAAACACAGCAAGCAAGGGTTACTCCAAGCGGAGTCTCCCTTTTTTCCAAAAATTGTGCCCCACACACACCCACCCCTTCAGTGGCAGCACTTGTGCCCTAGTTGTACACTTCACAGCTAGATTTGCATCAAGCACATTCAAAAATACGCCATTCTTATCCGTCCCCAGGATGACACCGGGGTAGGTAGCAAAGTCTTTGCTGAACCATGACTTATTCATCTTGGCTTCTTTTAAAAACACATCAAGCAAGGGTTACTCCAAGCGAAGTCTCCCTTTTTTCCAAAAATTGTGCCCCACACACACCCACCCCTTCAGTGGCAGCAGTTGTGCCCCAGTTGTACAATTCACAGCTAGATTTGCATCAAGCACATTCAAAAATACGCCATTCTTATCCGTCCCCAGGATGACACCGGGGTAGGTAGCAAAGTCTTTCCTGATCCCAGCTCTGTTCATCTTGGCTTCTTTTAAAAACACATCAAGCAAGGGTTACTCCAAGCGAAGTCTCCCTTTTTTACAAAAATTGTGCCCCACACACACCCACCCATTCAGTGGCAGCACTTGTGCCCTAGTTGTACACTTCACAGCTAGATTTGCATCAAGCACATTCAAAAATACGCCATAATTAACCGTCCCCAGGATGACACCAGGGTAGGTAGCAAAGTCTTTCCTGATCCCAGCTCTGTTCATCTTGGCTTCTTTTAAAAACACATCAAGCAAGGGTTACTCCAAGCAAAGTCTCCCTTTTTTCCAAAAATTGTGCCCCACACACACCCACCCATTCAGTGGCAGCACTTGTGCCCTAGTTGTACACTTCACAGCTAGATTTGCATCAAGCACATTCAAAAATACGCTATTCTTAACCGTCCCCAGGATGACACCGGGGTAGGTAGCAAAGTCTTTCCTGATCCCAGCTCTGTTCATCTTGGCTTCTTTTAAAAACACATCAAGCAAGGGTTACTCCAAGCGAAGTCTCCCTTTTTTCCAAAAATTGTGCCCCACACACACCCACCCATTCAGTGGCAGCACTTGTGCCCTAGTTGTACACTTCACAGCTAGATTTACATCAAGCACATTCCAAATCCACAAGCATTTACTCTCCCCAGGATGACACAGGGGTTGTAAATTCCTTCTGGATCCATGACTTGTTCATTTTGATGAACGTCAGTCTGTCCACATTGTCACTGGACAGACGCGTGCGCTTATCTGTCAGCACACACCCAGCAGCACTGAAGACACGTTCAGAGACAACGCTGGCAGCTGGACACGACAAAATCTCCAAGGCGTAACTGGATAGCTCTGGCCATTTTTCTAGATTTGAAGCCCAAAATGAGCAAGGCTCCATTTGCAAAGTCATGGCATCGATGTTCATTTGTAGATACTCCTGTATCATCCTCTCCAGCCGTTGACTATGTGTCAGACTTGTTGTCTCTGGTGGCCTTGCAAAGGAGGGTCTAAAAAAATTATGAAAAGATTCCATAAAATTGCTGTTACCAGCACCAGATAGGGTCCTACTGGTACGTGTAGACTGTTGAAGATGACGAGACCGTCCCATGCTTGTCAAGTTACAACTGGGAGATTCACTCCCTGCACCTGCACGGTTGTTTGGTGGAAAAGCGGATCTAAGACCGAGTAACAGCTTCTGCTGATACTCCTGCATACGTGCGTCCCTTTCTATGGCTGGAATTATGTCACAAAATTTGGACTTGTACCGGGGATCTAATAGTGTGGCAAGCCAGTAGTCATCATCCCTTCTAATTTTGACAATACGAGGGTCATGTTGGAGGTAATGCAACAAGAAGGCACTCATGTGTCTTGCGCAGCCATGTGGACCAAGTCCACGCTGTGTTTGTGGCATAGAGGTGCTAACCGTTCTTTCTTCCTCTGACATCTCCCCCCAACCTCTTTCAACTGAAATTTGACCAAGGTCTCCCTCATCTGCTGAGTCTTCCATGTCCATGGACAGTTCGTCCTCCATTTCTTCCTGTTCTCTTGCACCTTCCTCAACATCTCGCCTGCTACCATGCGCCCTTTTTTGTCCCTGTCCCCCATGCTCCCATGCCTGGCGCCTTGGTGATGATGAACGTCTGGACCTTGGTGATGTTGTTGTGTCCTGCGCATATGAATCCTCCTGTAGTTCATCCCCTTCCTGTTGTCCCACCCCCTGACTCCGAATAGTGTTTAGCGTGTGTTCCAGCATGTAAATGACTGCAATCGTCATGCTGATAATGGCATTGTCAGCGCTAAACATATTCGTCGCCATGTCGAAACTGTGCAGAAGGGTGCATAGGTCCTTGATCTGAGACCACTCCATCAGGGTGATCTGCCCCACCTCTGCATCTCGTTGGCCCAGGCTATACGTCATGACGTATTGCACCAGGGCATGGCGGTGCTGCCACAGTCGCTGTAACATGTGGAGAGTTGAATTCCAGCGTGTCGCCACATCGCATTTCAGGCGATGACCCGGCAGGCCGAAAGACTTCTGGAGCGATGCAAGTCGCTCAGCTGCGGCGCTTGAACGGCGGAAGTGAGCAGACAGTTTTCGTGCCCTGTTCAGAAGGCCATCTAGGCCGGGATACTGTGTTAAAAATTGCTGCACGACAAGGTTCAACACGTGAGCCATACAAGGTACGTGTGTCACCTTGCCCAGGCGAAGGGCCGCACCCAGGTTTGCAGCATTGTCGCACACGGCCTTACCAGGCTGCAGGTTGAGTGGAGACAACCATTTATTAAACTCGGACCGCAGAGCTGACCACAACTCCTCAGCTGTGTGACTCTTATTCCCAAGACATGTCAAGCTAAAGACCGCCTGATGCCGTTGCGCTCTGCTGCCAGCATAGTAATGAAGGGTGCGTGATTCCTTCTGCGCAGTGAGAACGCTGGTGGCCTGACCAGGCAGGCTTTGGGCAGAGGTGGAGGACCCAGATGAGGTGGAGGATGCAGAAGCAGTGGCGGAACTTGGACAGACAGAGGATTGACACACAAGTCGTGGGGATGGCAAGACTTGTGCAGCAGACCCTTCACCATCTATCACCATAGTTACCCAGTGCCCAGTCAGCGACATGTAACGTCCCTGTCCATGCTTACTGGTCCAAGTATCGGTGGTGAAATGCACCCGTTCACAGACAGAGTTTCTCAAGGAAGCGGTGATGTTGTGTGCGACATGCTGGTGTAGCGCGGGCACACTTTTCTTAGAGAAGTAGTGGCGACTAGGCATCTGGTACTGGGGCACAGCGACAGACATAAGGTCTCTAAAATCCTGTGTGTCCACTAGGCGGAAAGGCAGCATTTCTGTAGCCAACAGCTTACAGAGGGATAGAGTCAACCTCTTAGCTTTGTCATGGGTCGCAGGAAATGGCCTTTTATTTGTCCACATCTGAGGGACAGAGATCTGGCTGCTGTGTGTAGACGGTGTTGAGTAGGGTGTCCCTGGAAAAATGCAGGTTTGTGAGGAAAGTGCAGGCGGAGACATGATGTTGCCTTCATCCAAAGTTGGTGCTATCGATGTCTGAGAGAGCTGTACACACTCACTTGTTTACCCTTCCAAAACAACTGACGACCTACCAAGCAAACTGCCTGTTGCGGTTACAGTGGTGGAAGTTGTGGGTGGAAAACCAGGTGTGACAGCTGTCCCCACAGTCCTAGAAGATGACGAGCGCGCGGATGCACTGGAAGGGGCAGGCGGTGGATGGTTCGCTCCGCTAGGCCGCATTGCAGCACGGTGAGCTTTCCACCGGGCCATATGATATTTATTCATGTGACGATTCATGGAAGAAGTTGTCAAACTGCTGAGGTTTTGACCTCTACTAAGAGAACCATGACAAATTTTACAGATCACATAATTTGGGCGATCTTTTTCTATGTCAAAAAAGGACCAGGCTAGGCAAGGCTTAGAGGCAATGCGACCTGTTGATCCACCCCGAATAATGCTCAGAGGCAGAGTGGTGGCTGAGGATGCAGTTGTAGAGGTGCTACCAGTACTCCGACTCTGTCCAGGAAGGCGCAAGGTAACTTCGTCATCAGTTGCATCCTCCTCCACCACCTCTGTTGACCTCCTCGAGTGCCTGACTGTGGGTTGACAGTAGGTGGGATCTAGAACTTCATCATCAATTGTTGTCTTTGCACTCCCCTCCCCCTCAGACCGAGCCTCTTCTTGCCCTGACCGAATATTTAAGTTGTCATCCCAATCGGGTATCTGAGTCTCATCTTCATCAGTATGTTCCTCATTGTCTATAACCACAGGTGTTACAGTTTGTGACAAAGGGTCAACATTATGCTCCGAAACTTGGTCCTCATGGCCTGAATCAGAGTCAAAAAGGTTCTGGGCATCACTGCAGACCATTTCCTGTTCTGTACTCACTGTAGCTTGGGAGCAGACCTCTGATTCCCAGGCTATAGTGTGACTGAACAGCTCTGCAGACTCAGCCATCTCAGTTCCACCATACTGTGCAGGGCTGATGAAGACTTCAGAGCTGGGAGAAATCAAGTTTGATTGGGATGACAACTCAGAGGACTGGTGTTTTTTGGATGCGGTACTTGAAGTGGCTGAGAGGGCAAGTGTTGGACCACTTGAGATCCATTCAAGCATTTTCCTTTTTTGCCCATCATCTACCTTTGTTCCTGTTGTTCGTGTCCGTAAAAAAGGGAGCACATCGGATTGTCCACAGTAAGTAGTAGACATCTTACTTTTGCTGGTAGATGGTCTATCTTCAGCAGATGATAATGGAGCTTTGCCACCTTCCCCACGGACAAAACCTTTTTTGCCTTTTCCACCACGCCTCTTCCCCTTTCCACCAGCATCTGTCATTTTGCCACTCATGTTGATTGCGACAAGATTGTGGACTGAAAATGTGGTAGTAAAAATTGAGAGGTGGTGTAGATTGCAGTGGTGGTCTAGCTTTATTAACAGCAGAATAATAAAGAATAAATATCCCTGACAATGAAACTACGGCCCTTAAACTGGCAGCAAAAATTGCTAGTATAATGGCTTAGTTATAATGAGTTGGAGTGTGCAATGCAGGCAGAGGTGCTGCAAATGTCTTTGCACAAGTGGGACTATAGCAAAGTCCAATAGCCACGTTTAGGATGCCACTAGGTACACTGAGTGTTTGCTAGTATAATGGCTTAGTTATCATGAGTTGGAGTGTGCAATGCAGGCAGAGGTGCTGCAAATGTCTTTGCACTAGTGGGACTATAGCAAAGTCCAATAGCCACGTTTAGGATGCCACTAGGTACACTGAGTGTTTGCTAGTATAATGGCTTAGTTATAATGATTTGGAGTGTGCAATGCAGGCAGAGGTGCTGCAAATGTCTTTGCACTAGTGGGACTATAGCAAAGTCCAATAGCCACGTTTAGGATGCCACTAGGTACACTGAGTGTTTGCTAGTATAATGGCTTAGTTATCATGAGTTGGAGTGTGCAATGCAGGCAGAGGTGCTGCAAATGTCTTTGCACTAGTGGGACTATAGCAAAGTCCAATAGCCACGTTTAGGATGCCACTAGGTACACTGAGTGTTTGCTAGTATAATGGCTTAGTTATAATGAGTTGGAGTGTGCAATGCAGGCAGAGGTGCTGCAAATGTCTTTGCACTAGTGGGACTATAGCAAAGTCCAATAGCCACGTTTAGGATGCCACTAGGTACACTGAGTGTTTGCTAGTATAATGGCTTAGTTATAATGAGTTGGAGTGTGCAATGCAGGCAGAGGTGCTGCAAATGTCTTTGCACTAGTGGGACTATAGCAAAGTCCAATAGCCACGTTTAGGATGCCACTAGGTACACTGAGTGTTTGCTAGTATAATGGCTTAGTTATAATGAGTTGGAGTGTGCAATGCAGGCAGAGGTGCTGCAAATGTCTTTGCACTAGTGGGACTATAGCAAAGTCCAATAGCCACGTTTAGGATGCCACTAGGTACACTGAGTGTTTGCTAGTATAATGGCTTAGTTATCATGAGTTGGAGTGTGCAATGCAGGCAGAGGTGCTGCAAATGTCTTTGCACTAGTGGGACTATAGCAAAGTCCAATAGCCACGTTTAGGATGCCACTAGGTACACTGAGTGTTTGCTAGTATAATGGCTTAGTTATAATGAGTTGGAGTGTGCAATGCAGGCAGAGGTGCTGCAAATGTCTTTGCACTAGTGGGACTATAGCAAAGTCCAATAGCCACGTTTAGGATGCCACTAGGTACACTGAGTGTTTGCTAGTATAATGGCTTAGTTATCATGAGTTGGAGTGTGCAATGCAGGCAGAGGTGCTGCAAATGTCTTTGCACTAGTGGGACTATAGCAAAGTCCAATAGCCACGTTTAGGATGCCACTAGGTACACTGAGTGTTTGCTAGTATAATGGCTTAGTTATAATGAGTTGGAGTGTGCAATGCAGGCAGAGGTGCTGCAAATGTCCTTGCACTAGTGGGACTATAGCAAAGTCCAATAGCCACGTTTAGGATGCCACTAGGTACACTGAGTGTTTGCTAGTATAATGGCTTAGTTATCATGAGTTGGAGTGTGCAATGCAGGCAGAGGTGCTGCAAATGTCTTTGCACTAGTGGGACTATAGCAAAGTCCAATAGCCACGTTTAGGATGCCACTAGGTACACTGAGTGTTTGCTAGTATAATGGCTTAGTTATAATGAGTTGGAGTGTGCAATGCAGGCAGAGGTGCTGCAAATGTCTTTGCACTAGTGGGACTATAGTAAAGTCCAATAGCCACGTTTAGGATGCCACTAGGTACACTGAGTGTTTGCTAGTATAATGGCTTAGTTATAATGATTTGGAGTGTGCAATGCAGGCAGAGGTGCTGCAAATGTCTTTGCACTAGTGGGACTATAGCAAAGTCCAATAGCCACGTTTAGGATGCCACTAGGTACACTGAGTGTTTGCTAGTATAATGGCTTAGTTATAATGAGTTGGAGTGTGCAATGAAGGCAGAGGTGCTGCAAATGTCTTTGCACTAGTGGGACTATAGCAAAGTCCAATAGCCACGTTTAGGATGCCACTAGGTACACTGAGTGTTTGCTAGTATAATGGCTTAGTTATAATGAGTTGGAGTGTGCAATGCAGGCAGAGGTGCTGCAAATGTCTTTGCACTAGTGGGACTATAGCAAAGTCCAATAGCCACTTTTAGGATGCCACTAGGTACACTGAGTGTTTGCTAGTATAATGGCTTAGTTATAATGAGTTGGAGTGTGCAATGCAGGCAGAGGTGCTGCAAATGTCTTTGCACTAGTGGGACTATAGCAAAGTCCAATAGCCACGTTTAGGATGCCACTAGGTACACTGAGTGTTTGCTAGTATAATGGCTTAGTTATCATGAGTTGGAGTGTGCAATGCAGGCAGAGGTGCTGCAAATGTCTTTGCACTAGTGGGACTATAGCAAAGTCCAATAGCCACGTTTAGGATGCCACTAGGTACACTGAGTGTTTGCTAGTATAATGGCTTAGTTATAATGAGTTGGAGTGTGCAATGCAGGCAGAGGTGCTGCAAATGTCTTTGCACTAGTGTGACTATAGCAAAGTCCAATAGCCACGTTTAGGATGCCACTAGGTACACTGAGTGTTTGCTAGTATAATGGCTTAGTTATAATGAGTTGGAGTGTGCAATGCAGGCAGAGGTGCTGCAAATGTCTTTGCACTAGTGGGACTATAGCAAAGTCCAATAGCCACGTTTAGGATGCCACTAGGTACACTGAGTGTTTGCTAGTATAATGGCTTAGTTATCATGAGTTGGAGTGTGCAATGCAGGCAGAGGTGCTGCAAATGTCTTTGCACTAGTGGGACTATAGCAAAGTCCAATAGCCACGTTTAGGATGCCACTAGGTACACTGAGTGTTTGCTAGTATAATGGCTTAGTTATCATGAGTTGGAGTGTGCAATGCAGGCAGAGGTGCTGCAAATGTCTTTGCACTAGTGGGACTATAGCAAAGTCCAATAGCCACGTTTAGGATGCCACTAGGTACACTGAGTGTTTGCTAGTATAATGGCTTAGTTATAATGAGTTGGAGTGTGCAATGCAGGCAGAGGTGCTGCAAATGTCTTTGCACTAGTGGGAATGTAGCAAAGTCCAATAGCCACGTTTAGGATGCCACTAGGTACACTGAGTGTTTGCTAGTATAATGGCTTAGTTATAATGAGTTGGAGTGTGCAATGCAGGCAGAGGTGCTGCAAATGTCTTTGCACTAGTGGGACTATAGCAAAGTCCAATAGCCACGTTTAGGATGCCACTAGGTACACTGAGTGTTTGCTAGTATAATGGCTTAGTTATCATGAGTTGGAGTGTGCAATGCAGGCAGAGGTGCTGCAAATGTCTTTGCACTAGTGGGACTATAGCAAAGTCCAATAGCCACGTTTAGGATGCCACTAGGTACACTGAGTGTTTGCTAGTATAATGGCTTAGTTATAATGAGTTGGAGTGTGCAATGCAGGCAGAGGTGCTGCAAATGTCTTTGCACTAGTGGGACTATAGTAAAGTCCAATAGCCACGTTTAGGATGCCACTAGGTACACTGAGTGTTTGCTAGTATAATGGCTTAGTTATAATGATTTGGAGTGTGCAATGCAGGCAGAGGTGCTGCAAATGTCTTTGCACTAGTGGGACTATAGCAAAGTCCAATAGCCACGTTTAGGATGCCACTAGGTACACTGAGTGTTTGCTAGTATAATGGCTTAGTTATAATGAGTTGGAGTGTGCAATGCAGGCAGAGGTGCTGCAAATGTCTTTGCACTAGTGGGACTATAGCAAAGTCCAATAGCCACGTTTAGGATGCCACTAGGTACACTGAGTGTTTGCTAGTATAATGGCTTAGTTATAATGAGTTGGAGTGTGCAATGCAGGCAGAGGTGCTGCAAATGTCTTTGCACTAGTGGGACTATAGCAAAGTCCAATAGCCACGTTTAGGATGCCACTAGGTACACTGAGTGTTTGCTAGTATAATGGCTTAGTTATAATGAGTTGGAGTGTGCAATGCAGGCAGAGGTGCTGCAAAAGTATTTGCACTAGTGGGACTATAGCAAAGTCCAATAGCCACGTTTAGGATGCCACTAGGTACACTGAGTGTTTGCTAGTATAATGGCTTAGTTATAATGATTTGGAGTGTGCAATGCAGGCAGAGGTGCTGCAAATGTCTTTGCACTAGTGGGACTATAGCAAAGTCCAATAGCCACGTTTAGGATGCCACTAGGTACACTGAGTGTTTGCTAGTATAATGGCTTAGTTATAATAATTTGGAGTGTGCAATGCAGGCAGAGGTGCTGCAAATGTCTTTGCACTAGTGGGACTATAGCAAAGTCCAATAGCCACGTTTAGGATGCCACTAGGTACACTGAGTGTTTGCTAGTATAATGGCTTAGTTATAATGATTTTGAGTGTGCAATGCAGGCAGAGGTGCTGCAAATGTCTTTGCACTAGTGGGACTATAGCAAAGTCCAATAGCCACGTTTAGGATGCCACTAGGTACACTGAGTGTTTGCTAGTATAATGGCTTAGTTATCATGAGTTGGAGTGTGCAATGCAGGCAGAGGTGCTGCAAATGTCTTTGCACTAGTGGGACTATAGCAAAGTCCAATAGCCACGTTTAGGATGCCACTAGGTACACTGAGTGTTTGCTAGTATAATGGCTTAGTTATAATGAGTTGGAGAGTGCAATGCAGGCAGAGGTGCTGCAAATGTCTTTGCACTAGTGGGACTATAGCAAAGTCCAATAGCCACGTTTAGGATGCCACTAGGTACACTGAGTGTTTGCTAGTATAATGGCTTAGTTATCATGAGTTGGAGTGTGCAATGCAGGCAGAGGTGCTGCAAATGTCTTTGCACTAGTGGGACTATAGCAAAGTCCAATAGCCATGTTTAGGATGCCACTAGGTACACTGAGTGTTTGCTAGTATAATGGCTTAGTTATAATGAGTTGGAGTGTGCAATGCAGGCAGAGGTGCTGCAAATGTCTTTGCACTAGTGGGACTATAGCAAAGTCCAATAGCCACGTTTAGGATGCCACTAGGTACACTGAGTGTTTGCTAGTATAATGGCTTAGTTATAATGATTTGGAGTGTGCAATGCAGGCAGAGGTGCTGCAAATGTCTTTGCACTAGTGGGACTATAGCAAAGTCCAATAGCCACGTTTAGGATGCCACTAGGTACACTGAGTGTTTGCTAGTATAATGGCTTAGTTATCATGAGTTGGAGTGTGCAATGCAGGCAGAGGTGCTGCAAATGTCTTTGCACTAGTGGGACTATAGCAAAGTCCAATAGCCACGTTTAGGATGCCACTAGGTACACTGAGTGTTTGCTAGTATAATGGCTTAGTTATCATGAGTTGGAGTGTGCAATGCAGGCAGAGGTGCTGCAAATGTCTTTGCACTAGTGGGACTATAGCAAAGTCCAATAGCCACGTTTAGGATGCCACTAGGTACACTGAGTGTTTGCTAGTATAATGGCTTAGTTATAATGAGTTGGAGTGTGCAATGCAGGCAGAGGTGCTGCAAATGTCTTTGCACTAGTGGGACTATAGTAAAGTCCAATAGCCACGTTTAGGATGCCACTAGGTACACTGAGTGTTTGCTAGTATAATGGCTTAGTTATAATGATTTGGAGTGTGCAATGCAGGCAGAGGTGCTGCAAATGTCTTTGCACTAGTGGGACTATAGCAAAGTCCAATAGCCACGTTTAGGATGCCACTAGGTACACTGAGTGTTTGCTAGTATAATGGCTTAGTTATAATGAGTTGGAGTGTGCAATGCAGGCAGAGGTGCTGCAAATGTCTTTGCACTAGTGGGACTATAGCAAAGTCCAATAGCCACGTTTAGGATGCCACTAGGTACACTGAGTGTTTGCTAGTATAATGGCTTAGTTATAATGAGTTGGAGTGTGCAATGCAGGCAGAGGTGCTGCAAATGTCTTTGCACTAGTGGGACTATAGCAAAGTCCAATAGCCACGTTTAGGATGCCACTAGGTACACTGAGTGTTTGCTAGTATAATGGCTTAGTTATAATGAGTTGGAGTGTGCAATGCAGGCAGAGGTGCTGCAAATGTATTTGCACTAGTGGGACTATAGCAAAGTCCAATAGCCACGTTTAGGATGCCACTAGGTACACTGAGTGTTTGCTAGTATAATGGCTTAGTTATAATAAGTTGGAGTGTGCAATGCAGGCAGAGGTGCTGCAAATGTCTTTGCACTAGTGGGACTATAGCAAAGTCCAATAGCCACGTTTAGGATGCCACTAGGTACACTGAGTGTTTGCTAGTATAATGGCTTAGTTATCATGAGTTGGAGTGTGCAATGCAGGCAGAGGTGCTGCAAATGTCTTTGCACTAGTGGGACTATAGCAAAGTCCAATAGCCACGTTTAGGATGCCACTAGGTACACTGAGTGTTTGCTAGTATAATGGCTTAGTTATCATGAGTTGGAGTGTGCAATGCAGGCAGAGGTGCTGCAAATGTCTTTGCACTAGTGGGACTATAGCAAAGTCCAATAGCCACATTTAGGATGCCACTAGGTACACTGAGTGTTTGCTAGTATAATGGCTTAGTTATAATGAGTTGGAGTGTGCAATGCAGGCAGAGGTGCTGCAAATGTCTTTGCACTAGTGGGACTATAGCAAAGTCCAATAGCCACGTTTAGGATGCCACTAGGTACACTGAGTGTTTGCTAGTATAATGGCTTAGTTATAATGAGTTGGAGTGTGCAATGCAGGCAGAGGTGCTGCAAATGTCTTTGCACTAGTGGGAATATAGCAAAGTCCAATAGCCACGTTTAGGATGCCACTAGCTACACTGAGTGTTTGCTAGTATAATGGCTTAGTTATAATGAGTTGGAGTGTGCAATGCAGGCAGAGGTGCTGCAAATGTCTTTGCACTAGTGGGACTATAGCAAAGTCCAATAGCCACGTTTAGGATGCCACTAGGTACACTGAGTGTTTGCTAGTATAATGGCTTAGTTATCATGAGTTGGAGTGTGCAATGCAGGCAGAGGTGCTGCAAATGTCTTTGCACTAGTGGGACTATAGCAAAGTCCAATAGCCACGTTTAGGATGCCACTAGGTACACTGAGTGTTTGCTAGTATAATGGCTTAGTTATAATGAGTTGGAGTGTGCAATGCAGGCAGAGGTGCTGCAAATGTCTTTGCACTAGTGGGACTATAGTAAAGTCCAATAGCCACGTTTAGGATGCCACTAGGTACACTGAGTGTTTGCTAGTATAATGGCTTAGTTATAATGATTTGGAGTGTGCAATGCAGGCAGAGGTGCTGCAAATGTCTTTGCACTAGTGGGACTATAGCAAAGTCCAATAGCCACGTTTAGGATGCCACTAGGTACACTGAGTGTTTGCTAGTATAATGGCTTAGTTATAATGAGTTGGAGTGTGCAATGCAGGCAGAGGTGCTGCAAATGTCTTTGCACTAGTGGGACTATAGCAAAGTCCAATAGCCACGTTTAGGATGCCACTAGGTACACTGAGTGTTTGCTAGTATAATGGCTTAGTTATAATAAGTTGGAGTGTGCAATGCAGGCAGAGGTGCTGCAAATGTCTTTGCACTAGTGGGACTATAGCAAAGTCCAATAGCCACGTTTAGGATGCCACTAGGTACACTGAGTGTTTGCTAGTATAATGGCTTAGTTATCATGAGTTGGAGTGTGCAATGCAGGCAGAGGTGCTGCAAATGTCTTTGCACTAGTGGGACTATAGCAAAGTCCAATAGCCACGTTTAGGATGCCACTAGGTACACTGAGTGTTTGCTAGTATAATGGCTTAGTTATCATGAGTTGGAGTGTGCAATGCAGGCAGAGGTGCTGCAAATGTCCTTGCACTAGTGGGACTATAGCAAAGTCCAATAGCCACATTTAGGATGCCACTAGGTACACTGAGTGTTTGCTAGTATAATGGCTTAGTTATAATGAGTTGGAGTGTGCAATGCAGGCAGAGGTGCTGCAAATGTCTTTGCACTAGTGGGACTATAGCAAAGTCCAATAGCCACGTTTAGGATGCCACTAGGTACACTGAGTGTTTGCTAGTATAATGGCTTAGTTATAATGAGTTGGAGTGTGCAATGCAGGCAGAGGTGCTGCAAATGTCTTTGCACTAGTGGGACTATAGCAAAGTCCAATAGCCACGTTTAGGATGCCACTAGGTACACTGAGTGTTTGCTAGTATAATGGCTTAGTTATAATGAGTTGGAGTGTGCAATGCAGGCAGAGGTGCTGCAAATGTATTTGCACTAGTGGGACTATAGCAAAGTCCAATAGCCACGTTTAGGATGCCACTAGGTACACTGAGTGTTTGCTAGTATAATGGCTTAGTTATAATGAGTTGGAGTGTGCAATGCAGGCAGAGGTGCTGCAAATGTCTTTGCACTAGTGGGACTATAGCAAAGTCCAATAGCCACGTTTAGGATGCCACTAGGTACACTGAGTGTTTGCTAGTATAATGGCTTAGTTATAATGATTTGGAGTGTGCAATGCAGGCAGAGGTGCTGCAAATGTCTTTGCACTAGTGGGACTATAGCAAAGTCCAATAGCCACGTTTAGGATGCCACTAGGTACACTGAGTGTTTGCTAGTATAATGGCTTAGTTATCATGAGTTGGAGTGTGCAATGCAGGCAGAGGTGCTGCAAATGTCTTTGCACTAGTGGGACTATAGCAAAGTCCAATAGCCACGTTTAGGATGCCACTAGGTACACTGAGTGTTTGCTAGTATAATGGCTTAGTTATAATAATTTGGAGTGTGCAATGCAGGCAGAGGTGCTGCAAATGTCTTTGCACTAGTGGGACTATAGCAAAGTCCAATAGCCACGTTTAGGATGCCACTAGGTACACTGAGTGTTTGCTAGTATAATGGCTTAGTTATAATGAGTTGGAGTGTGCAATGCAGGCAGAGGTGCTGCAAATGTCTTTGCACTAGTGGGACTATAGCAAAGTCCAATAGCCATGTTTAGGATGCCACTAGGTACACTGAGTGTTTGCTAGTATAATGGCTTAGTTATAATGATTTGGAGTGTGCAATGCAGGCAGAGGTGCTGCAAATGTCTTTGCACTAGTGGGACTATAGCAAAGTCCAATAGCCACGTTTAGGATGCCACTAGGTACACTGAGTGTTTGCTAGTATAATGGCTTAGTTATAATGAGTTGGAGTGTGTAATGCAGGCAGAGGTGCTGCAAATGTCTTTGCACTAGTAGGACTATAGCAAAGTCCAATAGCCACGTTTAGGATGCCACTAGGTACACTGAGTGTTTGCTAGTATAATGGCTTAGTTATCATGAGTTGGAGTGTGCAATGAAGGCAGAGGTGCTGCAAATGTCTTTGCACTAGTGGGACTATAGCAAAGTCCAATAGCCACGTTTAGGATGCCACTAGGTACACTGAGTGTTTGCTAGTATAATGGCTTAGTTATCATGAGTTGGAGTGTGCAATGCAGGCAGAGGTGCTGCAAATGTCTTTGCACTAGTGGGACTATAGCAAAGTCCAATAGCCACGTTTCGGATGCCACTAGGTACACTGAGTGTTTGCTAGTATAATGGCTTAGTTATAATGAGTTGGAGTGTGCAATGCAGGCAGAGGTGCTGCAAATGTCTTTGCACTAGTGGGACTATAGCAAAGTCCAATAGCCATGTTTAGGATGCCACTAGGTACACTGAGTGTTTGCTAGTATAATGGCTTAGTTATAATGATTTGGAGTGTGCAATGCAGGCAGAGGTGCTGCAAATGTCTTTGCACTAGTGGGACTATAGCAAAGTCCAATAGCCACGTTTAGGATGCCATTAGGTACACTGAGTGTTTGCTAGTATAATGGCTTAGTTATCATGAGTTGGAGTGTGCAATGCAGGCAGAGGTGCTGCAAATGTCTTTGCACTAGTGGGACTATAGCAAAGTCCAATAGCCACGTTTAGGATGCCACTACTTACACTGAGTGTTTGCTAGTATAATGGCTTAGTTATAATGAGTTGGAGTGTGTAATGCAGGCAGAGGTGCTGCAAATGTCTTTGCACTAGTGGGACTATAGCAAAGTCCAATAGCCACGTTTAGGATGCCACTAGGTACACTGAGTGTTTGCTAGTATAATGGCTTAGTTATAATGAGTTGGAGTGTGCAATGCAGGCAGAGGTGCTGCAAATGTCTTTGCACTAGTGGGACTATAGCAAAGTCCAATAGCCACGTTTAGGATGCCACTAGGTACACTGAGTGTTTGCTAGTATAATGGCTTAGTTATAATGAGTTGGAGTGTGCAATGCAGGCAGAGGTGCTGCAAATGTCTTTGCACTAGTGGGACTATAGCAAAGTCCAATAGCCACGTTTAGGATGCCACTAGGTACACTGAGTGTTTGCTAGTATAATGGCTTAGTTATCATGAGTTGGAGTGTGCAGAGGACAGGAGGGTACAGTGCCAGGATTTTGGGGCTCTGGGTAGAGGAAAGGAAGCCTGCCTTTCTATTCCCTCCTAATAGGGAAATGCAGGGAGGAAATCCCTGACCTTTGCTACACAGACGCTGTCGCTGTTTTCAGGACCTCTCACCTATGGCTCTGACCCTGCCGGTTTGAGCCCTTAATAGGACTGATAGAAAGTGCTATCCCTATGCTGTCCAGCGCTGTGTATGGAGCGCATACAGCTGTATCGGTGATAGGACTCAGGACGGAGCTGCGACAGTGATGGCTGACACCAAAGACGCAGAAGAGATAATGGCGTCCTGGAGGAAAATGTCCGGTTTTATA
Source organism: Anomaloglossus baeobatrachus (assembly GCF_048569485.1). Taxonomy (NCBI): domain Eukaryota; kingdom Metazoa; phylum Chordata; class Amphibia; order Anura; family Aromobatidae; genus Anomaloglossus; species Anomaloglossus baeobatrachus. The sequence continues at coordinate 595,263,925 of NC_134354.1, read as the reverse complement.
ATGCAGGGACATGTGACATGGACATCCTATCACACATGCCGTTGCTTCTCTGGCTAAAAGTCCACTTAGCTGTGTGTGTGTCTGGGATTGGCTGACATGCTGGCCCGCCCCACAAGACGCGCGCGCTTAGGGAAGGAAGACAAGGGAAAAAAAAAATGGCCATTATAGAAACAGCAGTGATCTGAAGGCGCTGTTCCCGCACACTATACACTGAAATGTCATAATAGTGTGATTCACAGAGTGACTTACACTATTACAGCGGAAACCAAGCTAGGAATTAGCTGTTTTTTTGCTGCTAGAACAGTTCTCGAATGTTTCTAGAACTATCGAGCTTTTGCAAAAAGCTCGAGTTCTAGTTCGATCTAGAACAGGCACCAAAATCACTCGAGCCTAGAACTGGAGAACCTCGAACCGCGAACGGCGCTCAATTCTACTCATTTGTACAAAGTAACGAAGAAAAAATATAAGTTCCACTGGGGAGAGGAACAGCAAAATGTGTTTGAGATGGTCAGGGAAGTGTGGCAAGACATTGAAGAGATTATTCAATCTACCAAGACCACTGTATTTCATGTCGATGCTCATGTCCCTACTAACTCACTTGAACGTTTGTTTAATTCAGAAGCAGATAAAGCAGCAGCCATCAGACAAATCAGTCCAACAGTTGACAAGGAAAAAAGAGGCATGGTTGCAAGGTACAGCTGTTTGGGCACACCAGAAAGAGCGACACCTTATTCAGCAGGTTTAGACCTCAGTACATTGGAAACTGTCGTGGTACCCCCAGGTAAGGTAAAACCAATTTCAACAGGATTGGGTTGCCAGATACCAAAGGATCATTATGGTCAAATAGCCACTCGTTCTAGTTTAGTGTTAAAAGGAGCCATAGTGGTGGGAGGGGTAATAGATGCAGATTATCAGGGAGAAATCAAGGTACTGATGCTAAATTTGGGAAATGAACCTTTGATATTGATGAAACACCAGAAGGTGGCTCAGATGTTGATAATTCCAATAAACGTGTCTGAAATAAGAGAAGGAACTGCCCTGGCAGAATTAACAATACGGGGTACTAAAGGTTTTGGATCCTCTAACATTACAAATGTAGGAGCAAAAATATGGATTCAAAACCTCCAAGGACCGCCCTCAGAGACAGAGGTAATAGCGGTCGGAAAAGATCATACTCTCCTGATAATGAGACCAGGAGTGGAGAAGTGGGAATATGTCCCACAAGAAAAATGTTATTTACGGGAATAATAGTGTATCTTTATTTGCAGATGGTGTTGTAAATAAGCGGAATCCATGGTATCGGTTACTGGGAAGAGCTCGATAGTGAGGAGATGGAGAAATTCCTGTGTTTGATGTTTGCCTCTTTGGTCGTTGGATGGACAAGTCTACATCAGGAGGAACCTATGGAGAATAAATTTCTGATGCACCATCACATTTTCAACACACAGATTGCTGGATCTGTACACATTCTTCGCTTACAGCCACCAGTATCCCTTATCTGGATGTCCCGGTATCGATGGAGGAAATCTTAAAGTGGAAAAGTTGTTCTGATCATCTTGCTAATAAAGACACTCGAAGTGTTCGTCTATAGAATACTACAGTACCCATTTCCGTAGTGGGGTGGATCAATCTTCCATGGTGGCAAGGCAATTTGAATGCAACAGTTACCAATTTGCAATATCTGGCTTTTAAGGGAGGAATTTGGGTACCAAGAAATAAGACTGGACTGACTAACCTGGGATTCATCCCTATGGGGAATATAAAAATAAGTTTTGGGACAGCTATAAATACTGTAGATGCTTTTAAACCCAGCTTAATGGAAAGGACATTTCATGATATGTTATGGCTTTATGCCAATATGTTCATAAATGGGACTAGTGAAACTTGTAGTAACATATCGGAAAATTTAATGTGTAATGATTCCTTTGAATATCGAGCAAATGCCAAAACACATGATATTCAAGGGAGCTTTTCAGATAATATTGCTTTTAGTTTTAATATACATAGTAGTGAAATTGATTTATATTTATAATATTTGTGATTTAACGTTTATCCAAACAAACCAAGAAAACAAAATTTGTGGCAAACGATATTTCTTTGTCATGGTATGGTGTTTTCCGAGTGATCTTCCTCTAGTGGAATACTGATGATGGAAAATAATCCCTGGGATCAAGGACCGATTGTGATACCAATGTGATATGACTAAAGAATGAGTGGGATGTAGATAGGGATCATAATCAAAAGATAGGAGTGATCCCAGATATTATTTGACCTATCAATAATTCAGTATCAAAGAGAGATGTCCTCTGGATAACCAATTTCACTATGACCAAAGAATACATGTCAAACAGATCTTAAGCAAAACCATGATAATGAGGAAGTAACATTTACAGTTAAACAGTCAGGAAATTTGTGGTTATTTGACAACAGTTGCAAGGAAGCTGGCCTGTAAAATTAACGTCTCCTTGCAATATCTCCAGGAAACTGTGGTCGACCAGTTGTCAACTGGCTGAATGTGCAGGAAATGTGCAGGAAGCTGCTGGTGCCCACATCAGCTTGTGGTCAAGTTACATGAACATGACTCAGCTGTCACATGCTGGTTACCAATTAACCATTCAGAGAACACAGCATACAGAGTTTCTTATAAAAATACACTGGACTCGCTTAATGTTAGGGAAACCTTCCAGGACATTGAAGTGTACGTACGCACTGTTCCTGTGATGCAAAAGGCCGGGTTGTTTTTCCTTCTCACATTAATCGAGTCCCTCCGATGAGAAAGGCGTGCTGCAACATATCGGTAATGTTGATGCATATTTCTGTTATTGTATAAGATTCTATGACTAAAAAATAGTTCTTATGGCTATGTACCATTGACTATTCATGTGCTATTAAAATAAATAGTATCTTGCTATAAAGAATATTAGTATTCGTGCCTGATTAGGATATCAGTGAGCGCTTCGTAAGTACGGGCTTTCAGTCCCCTTTTTAGTAGAATTTACCAAGACACCTGTTGAAACCCAAAGTGCAGTACCTCGGGCATGTGGTGAGTGCGGAGGGCGTAACCCCGGATCCTGAGAAGGTTACCGCTATCCAGAGCTGGCCGTAGCCAACCATGGTAAAGGTGAGACAGTTCCTGGGCCTGGTGGGCTACTACCGCGGTTTTATCAAGGGATACACGAAGATGGCCACGCCCTTGCAAGACCTCCTCGTGGGACAGACCAAGAATGGTAGATCTCCTGGACCCCCATTTGTCTGGGGTGAGAAGCACGAGGAGTCCTTCCAACAGCTGAAGTCGGCCCTGACAGGAGAAAAAATCTTGGCTTATCCTGACTACGGCCTCCCGTTCATCCTTTACACCGATGCCAGCAATGTGGGCCTGGGTGCAGTCCTGTCCCAGGTACAAGATGGAAGGGAGAGAGTGATCGCCTATGCCAGCAGGAAGCTCCGGCCGACGGAAAGGAACCCCGAGAATTACAGCTCCTTCAAGCTGGAGTTCCTGGCCCTCGTGTGGGCAATAACCGAGAGGTTTAAACATTACCTGGCGATGGCGAATTTCACTGCTTACACGGACAACAACCCGTTGACATACTTGGACATGGCCAAGCTGGGCGCCCTGGAGCAGCGGTGGGTGGCTCGCCTATCCAACTATGACTTCGCCATCAAGTACAGGGCTGGCCGAAAGAATATCAACGCAGACGCTGTCTTGAATGCCACACCTACCCGAGGAAGGGGAAGACGGTCTGGAAGAGATCGAGTTGCCCGCGTTTCATCAGCCAAAGTACGAAAAACTCTGTGTTGGCCAGCAGCAAGCGAACCTCGACCCGATGCCCAGCCAGGGGTGGCAGGAAGCCCAGGATCAAGAGCCTGCAGTCCAGCTCATCAAAATGATGATTGCCCAAGGTGCCTCCAGGCTGGAGCCTACCGCTCCCTCTGAGGCTCAGCGGTTGTGAAAAGAGAAGGACTGCCTCTATCTGCATCAAGGCAAGCTGTATAGGTGGTTGATTAACCCAAAAACGCATGAAAAGGTTCGCCAGTTGGTGGTACCTCAAGCGTGTGTGCCCAAGGTCCTGCAGGCCTGCCATGATGGCTCAGGGCACTTCGGCTGGAAGAAGCTGGAGATGCTGTTGAGGGAACGCTTCTACTGGAGTGGAATGCAGGAGTCTGTGGAAGCCTGGTGCCAGGAGTGTGGTCCCTGTATGCTGAGAAGGCGGGATGAAGCCAGTCAGAAGGCCCTGCTACAGCTGATCATCACCCACCAGCTGCTAGAGTTGGTCGCTTTGGACCATGTCAAGCTCACGCCCAGTCGGAGCGGGTACATCTATGCCCTGACCATTGTGGATCACTACTCAAGATTCATGGTGGTCGTCCCCGTTAAAGATTTAACCAGCCGCACTGCAGCCAGAGCCTTCCAGGCCTACTTTTGCCGACCACATGGCTACCCGAAAAAGGTGCTCACGGATCAGGGCCCGGCCTTCAAAGCGGAGGTGTTCCAGGAGTTCTGCCACTTGTACGGGTGCAAGAAGATCTGGACCACGCCTTACCATGCACAAACTAATGGGATGTGCGAGAAAATGAACCATCTGGTCCTTAATCTCCTCAAGACACTGCCCCTGGAAGAGCGGAATTTGTGGCCTGAGAAGTTGCCCGACTTGGTGGACAAGTAAAATAACCTCCCTTGTAGCTCCACCAAGTGTACACCTGCATACTTGATAAGAGCCCGGCCGGGACGGCTGCCAGTGGACCTAGAATTGGACATAGAGGTGCCTGATACTCTTCTCCCACTGCCAACTGGGATGCCAAGCGACAGAAGCAGTACTGACAGATCCAGGAGTATTTGGAGAAGAATCTGCATCAAAGCCGAGAGAGGCAGGAACAACGATTCAACAAACAGGCTCAGGCTGCCCCTTTTGGACCCGGAGATGTGGTGCTGAAGTGTAAAAGGAGGACGCACAAGCTGGATTATCAGTGGGAGAGGACCCTCTATGTCATACAGTCAACCAGATGGGAGGACGAGAAGACCTATCTGATTAGTCGCGACCAGGGAAAGACCACGGCCACTGTTTCCAGGGACCACATGAAGAGATGCCCAGGGCCCCTGAAGCTGATGGACGAGGTTCCTAATCCCACATCAAGCGTGGAGAAGAAGAAAGAGGTGATCCACACAGTGATGGGTGATTTTCCAGCTGATTGGCCTATGCAGAATGGCGCGGTAATTGGTCCCGTTATAATGTTCCCACAACCAGTGGAAGAAATAGAGCCAGAGAGGTCCATCAGTGAAACACCAAAACGAGCGCCCAGGGATGCACCTACACCAAGCCCCCGCAGGTCTCTGCCAGGCATACCTGACACTCAGGAAGAGGGACCAGCCGTCCCCTCTCCTCCACCTGCCCCACATGAGAGCAATGAGGTTAGAAGGTCCACACTCCCTAACTTTCGTCAGCCCCCACTCAGATACAGGGAGACTGCAATTTAGGGGTCTTGTATGTTGATTGTTTGAATGAATGCCAATTAACCGAATTCTCACCAGATTAAAAGAATGTTAAAAGGTAGCAGTTCCTGTCTACCATACTGCCCGTCCCCATGGGGACCAAGCTAAGTTCCCGCTGTAAAGAGTTAAAATGGAGACAAGGCCTAGAACTTGCAGGTCACCCAAAAACATTATTGGGCCTTGTAAATAATCCCTGGACCACCTTTTAATTGTCCTGCAGTCTCCGGAGAGGCTGGTGGAGGAAGGACCTGTGGGATGTTGTAGGCCGGGGTCCCGTCACCATGCAGATCGGTGACAACCCTCCGGGTCAGGGGTCCCCTGGACGTGGGGCCTCTGAGAGACTGCCGGGTAAGGAACTTATTACCCGGCCCATGTGGGCAACACCCGGACCCGAACCCGTTTCCTGGACTGGGGAAAAGGGGTGCTGACCTGTTTTTAGAGGCAGCATCAAGGTTTAGGTTTGTTTGAGTGGGCAAAATGAAAAGGACCCGGTCCCGACCCGTTCCCGGTTAATAAAAATGTTTTCATATTTTTCCAGCAAAGTTAAAGTAGACTGCCTCCCATAAGGGAAGACAATAAGCTTTCATATGATGTAAATATGTTATTATGCTTGTAATATGTTGTTTTTATCTTTTGCAGTTCAAAACAAAAATAAACCGGTAGTGGTCGGACAGCCCGCGGACGGTCTGTGGTTAACCAAGGGGGAGTGTGACGCCCTGGACCAGCCAGTTAGTCACAGATAGAGCCATGTACAACACCAGTCCCCTCACTAGATAACACCAGCCAACCACATAAAACCCCAGTCACCTCCCTCAGGGCTGGATGGACACACCAGGGGTGGAGCCAGGCGGTTGGCATGCCCACCGAGGAGTTCAGAGAGCCTGAGGCAGGAAAGCAGGCAGTTTGAGTTGAGTTCAGAAGGAGTTGAGTTTGAGAGTGGAGTGGAGGAGGTCAGGCCTCTAGGTCAGGTCAGGCCTGTGACAGACTGACAGGTGCCAGGGTTGGAGCCTGGGCACCTTTGGCTAGGAGGCATATGGAGGCCTCTGCCTGCAGGAGTCAGAAAGACGGCTCGGTGGAACCGTGATGGACCAGGACAGGGTAGTGGCCCGCCGGTACCGACCCGGGGAACCGACTCGGAAACTGGAGCACAAGAGGGGGTACTCAGACCCTGAAATGAGGTCTAGAAACTACTGGACTGAGTAAATTAACTGATTGTGGTCTGGACTTTAGGTCCTTTCCCACCCAAAGTCCCTCATAGAAGACAACAGCCCAACGAGGGGGATAGAAAGCCATCGCCAAGGCTCAGAGATTCCACAGGCCAGCGTCTGCGGGAAAACGGACTCTTCCGACATCTACAAGCTGGGGAGCGGACTCCTGACGCTGCAAGGTGGTCCAACAACTCAAACAGGTGCAGGAGAAAGGCAGAGACCACCAACTGGGTGGGAAAACCCGACTGCAGCCGGCTGCGGGCACCGACCACCATCATCTTGGTTTACCAGAGACTCGAGAGTTTCATTCTAATAGTGAGTACACCAGCACCCTCCATCCGCCCATCTCCCTGCACCGCCAAAACACCCCCAACGGGTCCCGGGGCCACCATTTCTGCCCATAGAGGGGTTAACAACTTGCTGCATATCATCTCCCCCGGTTGCCCCGTAACTGCAGCGGTGGTGTCCACCTTCACCACATCCCGTGGGTGGCATCAAGAACTTAAAACACGGCTCCGGCCGTACACCTACGTCCCCAAGCCGCCAACCCCTTTTTGGTCGGAGTAACCGCAGGACTCCCGGGTCCGGAGACCTTCGACCCACCCACTGAAGGTCCGGACCCAAGCGGCTTGGTTGCAGCCGAGCACGGGGCGGCACATATCGGAACAACACAAAATTACATAGAAAAAAAGGGAAATTGGACATAATTTCACAGCAATCCCCAAAGTGGGATGGATAAAATTGTTGCACCTTTCCAAAATTGATGGAAGACAATTGTGTTTTAACCATGTGATGCTTGTTCCAGTTCACATGTGGCAAGCTACAAGTGTGGGCAATTTGAAAATCACACCTGAAACCAGACAAAAATTGTAGAACTTGACTCAATCTTTGCATTATGTGTCTGAATCTGCCACAGTAAGCATGGAGAGCAGAAAGAGAAGAGAACTGTCTGAGGACCTGAGAACCAATCTAGTTAAATAATATCAACAATCTCAAGGTTATAAGTTCCTCTCCATTAATAATGATGTTGTCCACAGTGCGCAACATAATCATGAAGTTTACAAACCATGGCACTGTAGCTAGTCTCCCTGAACGTGGATGGCAGAGAAAAATTGAAGAACAGTTGAAATGCAGGATAGTCTAGATGGTAGATAAGCAGCCCCAATCAAGTTCAAAAGAAATTCAAGCTGTCCTGCAGGCTCAGGGTCAATCAGTGTCAGTGAAAACTATTCGTAAACATTTGAATGAAAGGAAACGCTATGACAAGAGACCCAGGTGGGACGCACTGCTGACACAGAGATGTAAAAAAGCTAGACTGAAGTGTGCCAAAATATACGTGAGTTACCAAAGTCTTTTTGAGAAAGCATCTTGTGAATACATGAGACCAAGACAGAGCTTTTTGGTAAAGCACATCATTCTACTGTTACTGTAAATGAAAACAAAGTGATGCCTACAAAGAAAAGAACACTGTATCTACAGTCAGATATGGTGGAGGTTCAAAGATGTTTAAGGGTTGTTTTGCTGTCTGTTTGCTCTGGAAATGGGTACCTTGACTGTGTGCAATGCATCATGACTTCTGAAGAATACCAAACGATTTTGTGTTACAATGTAGTGCCCAAAGTGAGAGAACTGGTTTTGTGTCCTAGGTCATGGGTCTTACAACAGGACAATGACTCCAATCATACTTTAAGAAGCCCCCACAAATAAATGGAAACAAAGCGCTGGAGAGTTCTGATGTGGTCAGCATTAGGTCCGGGTCTAAATTTAGTTGAACACCTGTGGATATCTTAAAATTTATGTTGGGAGAGGACACCTTCAAATAGAGACCTGGACCAATGTGCAAGAGAAGAATCGTCCAAAATTTCAGTTGAGAGGTGTAAGCAGCTTGGTGATGGTTATAGGAAACGATTGATCGCAATTATTTATTCTAACACTTGTTCAACCAAATATGAAGTTGAGCGTGCCAACAATTTTGTCCGGCCTGTTTTGGGGACTTTGTATGAAATTGTGTCCAATTTGACTTTTTTTCTTTTTGTTATTCTAATACAGACAGGCATTAAACATGTGTATAACAAAACATACAATTGCAATAATTTTCTGGGAAAATATTGCATTTTCTGAAACAAGTTCAAGGGTACTACCAACACTTTTGGTATTGACTGTAACCTACAATGTTTCATGCTCTGTTCAGTAGAACTGCAATAAGTGATGCAACTTGAAGGTCCTGTGCCCCAATGCTAAATGTATAATAAAGCCCTTTGTTATTGGTGTCAAATTTGGATTTAAAAGGGTATTTATTCTGATTGTGATTGCTTAATCTAAACCCCTTGTAGCTATTTCTTGACAGTAGTGGCCAGGTGTTATGTAAGAAACAAGTTTAAAATATGCTATAAGAGGACTTTTGGTTCCAAGGCAAACACAATTTTGAAATATGCGTAACTATCCATGCTGTTTTTATAGTGCGTTCATTATAATATTGAGCATACAACTCAATGTTAAGTATTGGCTATATATGTGCTGTTCCAATGCTTTAAACAAGATCCAATTTTTGAGAGTTACTTTAGAGACAACATGAAATCAGCTGAGATTTTCCTCCTTGAATAAGAAACTATTTACATATGTTAATAAAAGAGTACGAATACATGAAAGTACTTTGTCAACATTAATAAATGAGCTGCATCCATTATAGTTTATATGATCACTTGTTTTCCTGTTAATGATTCCAAATCCGCATTAGGCCTTGTTCACATGTTAGTGATTTATTCATATCTGCAAAAACAATATACCACTTTTCATTGGAGTGCTGCATTTGTTTTTCATCAGTTGTTAGGCTATGTGTCGTTATTTTACCATTTATGTGTTATCCTTTTCTCTCATCTGCAATGATTGAAGGTTTTCCAATCTTCTCCTAGCAAAGGGTCAGTGAAAAATGAACAGCACGTGTGCTTTCAGTCCTTTTTCCACTAACTTAATTGATTTGAATGGGAGAGTTCTGACCAGAAAATGGACCAAAAAATAATATATTTTCTTTTTAGATGGACCATCACCGTAGCACCATTGAATATAATGTGCTATTGTGCTCTAAGTGAAAAAAAACCAAAGCAACTGACATGAAACACTAATGTGATGCTAGTCACTATTTATGGATAGTATAGACGGAAGGGTAGTCAGACAAGCCGGCAACAGGTAACAGGAGAACACCTCAGGACACAGGGAGTAAGTAGAAGCAGAGTCAAGTCACAGGCCAAGGGGCAGAATTCCAGCAGAGTACATATTAGATTCAGGGAGCAGACAGAGATGTGGTCAGGTAACGGTCTGAGTTCCAAATCCAGGAGGTAACAACAAGAGCAGGGAGCAGGCAGAGAGGAGTCAAGTAAGAGTCTGGGCTCAAGAAACTTAGATGAGAACAAGCATAAACATAGGCCAAGAGCACAACTGCAGAACCAGAAAGTAACAAGATTCTGGAAAAGCATGCCCAGTAATGAAATAGAGCAATTACCAGGAAGGTGGTACAGCTGAGTAACGGCACCTCCCAGAACCTGCATGGAATCCTGTGCTGTCAAACAACCTGCCAGCTAGTGCTCAGAGAAACACAGCAGAGCATATCCAAAATATGCAAGATGCACTGCACAAAGTAAACATTTCACTGCTAGCTCTGCAGTTCAGGTATGCGCGGAAGAGCATCACCTGAGTGCAAGATGCCCTGCACAGAGGAATCGTGATAACTGACATGTGAAGAAACACTTACTGTACAGGAAGTCAAAAGTAAAATAGAATAAAAGTAGGAATTTTCATAATACAACATTTTACTTAGTCTACAGTTACTTGTAAGACAATTGCATCTGTTTCAGTCCTCGTGGGACATTGGTATTCTAGTGCCATTTTTCTATTTTTCCAAATGACATCTCTCCACTGAATATCTTGAATTACTCAGTGCTGTAAGAGTCGTAATTTATATGACTATAAATCTTCTCATGGGAAAGATATAGATTTAATACAAATTGTTTATATGTTAAAACTTTGTTCGCATCAACCTTATTTATGTAGAAAGAAAATTTCTGAAGATTGATGCTCTTTGTAAGATTAAAAGAAGTTCTGGCTCATAACTAAACCTTATCCACAAAGACTGGAACTGGGAGACAAGTACATAGATATTTTTTAAGTATACAAGAGGTGCAGTAAGTCAGGAAGGACAATATTGCAACAGTGAACAAGGAATGGGAATTGTGCAATTTTGTTTTTTCTAGCTCTTCTAAGTGATGAAACCATAATTCACTTGCTGAAAGCTAACAGAAGGTAATTTTATGGTTACCAAGAAGAATGAGTTTTCATTTCTTTGGTATGGTTACTATATAAATTTATTGGTATACTTTGTATGTATTTCATTATAAATTCTGTTAGTGCTACAAGGAGACATATTGGCAAAGCATGTATGAAGCTGGTGGTTTAACAGACAGATCAGGACACCTTGTAATTCAAGATGAAATAAGCTTGGAAGATACTTGTGAGCACATAATAAATTGCCTCTACCGGTATGAAAACTGCAACCTCATTTTGTATCAAATGATCTATTATTTTGTTATCAACTCTATGACATTATATATAATATTAATAATTTTAAACTCTGCATTGGAAAATAATATTTTAAAAAAATATAAAAAATATATACATATATTAATATCTCTATGTGATTACAAAATAAGGCAATAGGAATAAGCTACCATTTTATTTAAGCAGCTTGTTCATACTCGTAAACAGCTAAATTGCTTAGTTACACAGTGTTATTTATCTCCCACTCCTTAAGTTAACTAGGTATTCGATTCAAAAGTCTGAAAAAAGTTGAGTTAAAAAATTCTATTCAATATTTCACTTAAATTATTAGTGGATACTGAGATATGACCACCACAAATGCCTGAGGATTTATAGCAATTTGACTTAACATAGTAACTTATAATTATAAGACTGAGAATTGCAGTATTATTTTACCTTATGTGCAATTTCCTTTCCATTCTCAAGATGGCATATACAGTCATATGAAAAGGTTTGGGCACCTGTTTTGTTAACCTTTTTTCTTTATACAGCAATAATTTGGGTTTTTGCAACAGCTATTTCAGTTTCATATATCTAATAACTGATGGACTGAGTGATATTTCTGGATTGAAATGAGGTTTATTGTACTAACAGAAAATGTGCAATCCGCATTTCAACAAAACTTGACCGGTGCAAACGTATGGGCACCCTTATCAATTTCTTGATTTGAACACTCCTAACTACTTTTTACTGACTTACTAAAGCACTAAATTGGTTTTGTAACCTCATTGAGCTTTGAACTTCATAGGCAGGTGTATCCAATCATGAGAAAAGGTATTTAAGGTGACCACTTGCAAGTTGTTCTCCTATTTGAATCTCCTATGAAGAGTGGCAGCATGGGCTCCTCAAAACAACTCTCAAATGATCTGAAAACAAAGATTATTCAACATAGTTGTTCAGGGGAAGGATACAAAAAATTGTCTCAGAGATTTAAACTGTCAGTTTCCACTGTGAGGAACATAGTAAGGAAATGGAAGAACACAGGTACAGTTCTTGTTAAGCCCAGAAGTGGCAGGCCAAGAAAAATATCAGAAAGGCAGAGAAGAAGAATAGTGAAAACAGTCAAGGACAATCCACAGACCACCTCCAAAGACCTGCAGCATCCTCTTGCTGCAGATGGTGTCAATGTGCATCGGTCAACAATACAGCGCACATTGCACAAGGAGAAGCTGTATGGCAGAGTGATGCGAAAGGAGCCGTTTCTGCAAGCACGCCACAAACAAAGTTGCCTGAGTATGCAAAAGCACATTTGGATAAGCCAGATACATTTTGGAAGAAGGTCCTGTGGACTGATGAAACAAAGATTGAGTTGTTTGGTCATACAAAAAGGCGTTTTCCATGGAGGCAAAAAAACACGGTATTCCAAGAAAAGCACTTGCTACCAACAGTAAAATTTGGTGGAGGTTCCATCATGCTTTGGGGCTGTGTGGCCAATGCCGGCACCGGGAATCTTGTTAAAGTTGAAGGTCACATGGATTCAACTCAGTATCAGCAGATTCTTGACAATAATGTGCAAAAATCAGTGACGAAGTTGAAGTTACGCAGGGGATGGATATTTCAGCAGATAATGTTCCAAAACACCGCTCCAAATCTACTCTGGCATGCATGCAGAGGAACAATTACAATGTTCTGGAGTGGCCATCCCAGTCCCCAGACCTGAATATCATTGAACATCTGTGGGATGATTTGAAGTGTGCTGTCCATGCTCGGCGACCATCAAACTTAACTGAACTGGAATTGTTTTGTAAACAGGAATGGTCAAATATACCTTCATCCAGGATCCAGGAACTCATTAAAAGCTACAGGAAGTGACTAGAGGCTGTTATTTTTGCAAAAGGAGGATCTACAAAATATTAATGTCACTTTTATGTTGAGGTGCCCACACTTTTGCACCGGTCAAATTTTGTTTAAATGCGGATTGCACATTTTCTGTTAGTACAATAAACCTCATTCCAATCCAGAAATATTACTCAGTCCATCAGTTATTAGATATATGAAACTGAAATAGCTGTTGTAAAAACCCAAATTGTTATAAAGGAAAAAGGTTAACATTAATAGGGGTGCCCAAACGTTTTCATATGACTGTATGTTTCTGTGTCTCCCATATAGACATATGCAATGAATTCACTGAATGAAACAGTCACCAGGATCTCCCAACCTTGGGATCAATTAGAGCATTTCAATCTCAATTAAATTTTTGTGACTTATTCAGTCAATATGGATTTAATTTGTTGAAAAACAGGATACAAATTTGTGATATAGGATAAAATAATGATCAACTTGTTAACACAAACCAAAAACTAATCAATTTTGTTATATTTCACCATGAGCTTTTGTAAGCAATATCCTACATCAATGAAGAATAGTTTCTAAAGTTATTGCTTAAAATTGTTCCTATATTGGATGTATAGTGATGAACAAAACTGTTAGTACTGTTCTGATAAAACAAAACCAAAGAAATGAGCTGGACACATATTGGTATAATTTCAATGTGTAGGTGCAGGTAAAATATGTCTTGTATTATGTTAGCCAACTAACTGGCTAACACGGTACAAAGACATATTTTACCTGTATCAAAATGGAGGATACCAGAATGTACCGCATCTTTAATTTAGCCTGAAAAAGAGACCTGAGTAGTCTCCAAAGCTTGCTATTCTTACCATCTTTTCAGTTAGCCATTAAAAGGTATCAACCACTGAGGACTTCAGTTCTTTTAAACAATTTTTAATGTGTAGGTGCACATTCACACTGTGGTCTTTAATAAATAAAACCTAGGATACAAACAAAATGAGGAAATACCCTTTAGTAAGTATAACATGTGTATACAAAGTTGTAATCAGTCAGTCTGCCTATTAAAGGGGTGAAAAATAGTGAGTTTGGTGTTTGATATCGGGTACCAAACTGAACAAGGACCAAATGCATAGTTTGAAGAAGGAAGAAATGCAATGCACTACTCTGAAGGGGCACTATTCTGAAGGGTCGGAGAAGGTTCACAGTAAGTGTTTTCACCACTTATTATTACTGCCGTTTTTTTATATCCTGCCAGGAACTATACAGCTGCATGATGCTCCTTTATAAAGTCCACAATAATCCAAGCATCCAAAGGTAAGAAAAACATGGACACTCACCACTTGCTGCTGTGTAGAAAAATGCTTTTACTCAAGCTTCGGAGTTACATGCTGTGCTGGGGGGGAGTGAGAGGGAGCGGACAGCACGTTAGACGACGGCCGTTTCGCACACCTGCGGTGCTTCGACGGGTCTAACGATTTGTGACATCACGTCCTGATATTTAAATAAGCGAGCCACGCTGTCATTAGTGTGTAATTAAAACCACGTTAAAAACATTACCATCCAAGGTGATGTACAAAAAACAAGAGAGTGCAATGTATAGCAGCAAAACAAGCTAGATGTTGAAAACTATTTTAGCCTAAAAAGACTATCAAATCAAATCATTCTTATCATTAAAGCCAATCTGGCTCATAGCTTTGTATTTCATGATGTATTGAGCTTCTTTACGTAAAAGCAGTTTGTGGGTATCACCGCCACCTGCTGGTGTTTCTATTAATTCTAGACCAGCACAGGTTAAGAGGTTGCAATTTGCATTGTGTGTTGTTCTCATATGGTTTATTAATCGGGTGGCCCCTATCCCTGTAGAGATGGAGTTACGGTGTTCTCTGAACCGTACAAACAGTGGTCTAATTGTCTTCCCAATGTAAAAGAAGCCGCATGGGCAGAAAACAATATAGACCACCATTCGTGTTCTGCATGTGATGAGTTGTTTTGTTGTATGCCATACATCGCCTCCCTTAAAAGACTTATCTATCACATGAAAGCGGCAAAAGGAACAGTTTCCACATTTATGGTTACCCACTGGGCCCAGACGGTGTAGCCATGTATTGGGGGGATATAACGTTTTTTAACCAAGACATCTCCGATATTTGTTGTACGTCTATACGAAATTAGTGGTCTGTTACTGGCCATCTCAGATAATTCTTTTACTTTTTCTATGATATGCCAGTTTTTGTTAATGATAGATAGTGTTGAGCGAGTATGCTTGTCACTACTCGGTACTCGCACGAGTATCACTGTACTCGGGCTACTCGGCGGGGACCGAGTAATTTCGCGATACTCGTGCTGTACTCGTGGTCTTCATATTTGCATGTTGGCGCTCTTTTTAGAGCCAGCCCTTATGCAGGGATTGGCTGGCAGACCACTGCAATGCCACAGCCCGGTTATTTGTGGAATTGCAGTGATTGGCCGGCCCTCACAGCATGACCGTGCCTTTAGCCCGACACTTCCCCGCTCGGCTACGGCCCCTCCCGCACTCCACTCCGCGTGTATTTATATATGCACGCTTACACACACACGCACGTTTTTTTTTATTAATTTACATTGTTATGGTTTCTACATGCTGCCGGGGGTCATTTCACAAAAATACTCGGGTCTCCCATAGGATAACATTGGGCTCGCTGCTCGGGCCGAGTACACGAGTATCTTGGGATGCTCGGCCCGAGCCTCGAGCACCCGAGCTTTTTAGTACTCGCTCATCACTAATGATAGATTTAATAATTTTTTCCATCGGACCATGTTTGAAATTAAACACAAAACGTGGTTGTGTTCTGATTAATTTTTCCGCACTATTATCATTCTGGGGATGTCTTGGTTTTTTATTTTGTTGAACATGTTTATCCCGAGCCCGTTCTTGTGCCAACACTATCTCAGTCTGTGGGTAACCACGCTCTAAAAATCTCAATTTTAATTCATCAATTTGTTTAGTCAGTCTCTCTGAGTTGTTATTTATTCTATAAACTCGCAGAAACTGACTATATGGAATCGACTGAAGAACATATCTGGGATGGGCACTCTTGTGATGCAATAACGTATTTACTGCTGTGGGCTTTCTGTATAATTCACGTATTATTTCTCCCTCTATGGTAGACAACTTCACATCCAAAAATTCAATGCTTTGACCCCCATATACATAGGTAAAACACATATTGTATTTGTTTACATTCAAATAGCCAACAAAAGCCTCTAAATCGCACTGGTCACCATCCCATATTAAGAAGGCGTCATCTACAAAACGTAGGTACTTCTTTATATGTTTTATATATGGGTTATTAATGCTGTAGATCAGGTCTTCTTCAACTGTAGCTAAGTATAGGTTGGCCAATGTGCATGCAACAGGGGTCCCCATAGCTACTCCGCTATGCTGGAGGTACCAGGTATTGCCAAATTTGAAGGTGTTATGGGATAATATGAAATCCAAGGCTTCTTCAATAAATTTGATCTGAGCTGGGCTTTCCCCTATCCTTTTTAATCTGTCGGTAATTACATGGTCACTTAACTGTTGTGGTATTCTGGTAAATAAACTTTCAATATCCAGAGAGACCCACTGGAAGGAGGTCTTTTCACTCAAAATTTTCCAGGTGTTGAACCAGGTCGCCTGTGTCTCTTACAAAAGAAGGAACGCAAATGAGAAGTGGGTGTAGGAGCTAATCCAAATGACCCCACCCCCGACACTATGGGTCTCCCTGACGGTGATGTTACAGATTTATGGATTTTCGGGACCAATGTGGTTTGTTTGGGAAGGGGGGCAACAGCTTTTCAGCTCTATTTTTAGTCAAATAACAAGAGGATACCTGTTTATTTAAGAGGGAACATAATTTCTCTTTAAATTTTGTGGTAGGATCACTTTTCAGTATCCTATATACGTTTACGTTATCCAATTGTGAACGTGCCTCTTTAAGATAGTAATCTGTATTTAGCAACACCGTGGCGCCACCTTTATCTGCCTTACGAATAGTTAAGTTGTCTAATGTTTGTATTTTTCTCAAAGCATGTTTTTCTGCAGTTGACAAGTTGTCTGGCATAGAGGGATACTTGATAGTGCGAATCTCACATAACACAATTTCTTGAAAAGGTCTATGTTATTGCCTTGTGTTACTGGAGGAAAAAACAGTGATTTGACTCCATCAGTGAAAAATGCAGACTGATCTTTTTTAATTGTATTTTCATCTGCAGCGGTCTCTTCAGCTCTGAGAACAATGTTATCATCAGCAATACTGAGCAACAACATTGCTTCAGATTTTATGGACTCAGTTTCTGGATCATTATAGCAAAAAACAATAGGGTCACTGCAACACTGACTTTCCACTGAGGAGAGCGCTGCAGGATCTTTCTGTGCATTTTTAGCTGAAAAAAACTTTTTTAAGTGAAGCTTGCGACAAGCCTTATAAAGGTCAATTTCAAAATCCACCACATCAAAAGGCTCAGGTATACAGAAATTGAATCCCTTTTCTAAGACTGCTGTCATATCTGGGTCCAAAATATGATCCGTTAGATTATATATTTTCTGTTTGGCCAGTTCTATTAGGCTCTCCATGCCACTTTCTTTCTTTTGCCCATCAGCGTTGTGCTTGTGCCTGCCCAGCCTCTCCTCGTGCGTCTTCTAAAGGGTTATTCTGCTTAGGTGTAACATCCTCACTGAGCCTCCTTTTTGGTGGTGGGGATCATCTAAACCACTAGAGTCTGAGTCAGTTGTCCATACTGTTTTTTTATTTTTATTATATGTGCCTTTGGTTGCAGATTTAAATAGTTTTTTCTTTTGTCTGTTTTTCTTAAAAAAGGCCATGTTATCAGGATTTTTGTTCCATTTAAATATACAGTTAGGTCCAGAAATATTTGGACAGTGACACAAGTTTTGTTATTTTAGCTGTTTACAAAAACATGTTAAAAAATACAATTATATATATAATATGGGCTGAAAGTGCACACTCCCAGCTGCAATATGAGAGTTTTCACATCCAAATCGGAGAAATGGTTTAGGAATCATAGCTCTGTAATGCATAGCCTCCTCTTTTTCAAGGGACCAAAAGTAATTGGACAAGGGATTCTAAGGGCTGCAATTAACTCTGAAGGCGTCTCCCTCGTTAACCTGTAATCAATGAAGTAGTTAAAAGGTCTGGGGTTGATTACAGGTGTGTGGTTTTGCATTTGGAAGCTGTTGCTGTGACCAGACAACATGCGGTCTAAGGAACTCTCAATTGAGGTGAAGCAGAACATCCTGAGGCTGAAAAAAAAAGAAAAAATCCATCAGAGAGATAGCAGACATGCTTGGAGTAGCAAAATCCACAGTCGGGTACATTCTGAGAAAAAAGGAATTGACTGGTGAGCTTGGGAACTCAAAAAGGCCTGAGCGTCCACGGATGACAACAGTGGTGGATGATCGCCGCATACTTTCTTTGGTGAAGAAGAACCCGTTCACAACATCAACTGAAGTCCAGAACACTCTCAGTGAAGTAGGTGTATCTGTCTCTAAGTCAACAGTAAAGAGAAGACTCCATGAAAGTAAATACAAAGGGTTCACATCTAGATGCAAACCATTCATCAATTCCAAAAATAGACAGGCCAGAGTTAAATTTGCTGAAAAACACCTCATGAAGCCAGCTCAGTTCTGGAAAAGTATTCTATGGACAAATGAGACCAAGATCAACCTGTACCAGAATGATGGGAAGAAAAAAGTTTGGAGAAGAAAGGGAACGGCACATGATCCAAGGCACACCACATCCTCTGTAAAACATGGTGGAGGCAACGTGATGGCATGGGCATGCATGGCTTTCAATGGCACTGGGTCACTTGTGTTTATTGATGACATAACAGCAGACAAGAGTAGCCGGATGAATTCTGAAGTGTACCGGGATATACTTTCAGCCCAGATTCAGCCAAATGCCGCAAAGTTGATTGGACGGTGCTTCATAGTACAGATGGACAATGACCCCAAGCATACAGCCAAAGCTACCCAGGAGTTCATGAGTGCAAAAAAGTGGAACATTCTGCAATGGCCAAGTCAATCACCAGATCTTAACCCAATTGAGCATGCATTTCACTTGCTCAAATCCAGACTTAAGACGGAAAGACCCACAAACAAGCAAGACCTGAAGGCTGCGGCTGTAAAGGCCTGGCAAAGCATTAAGAAGGAGGAAACCCAGCTTTTGTTGATGTCCATGGGTTCCAGACTTAAGGCAGTGATTGCCTCCAAAGGATTCGCAACAAAATATTGAAAATAAAAATATTTTGTTTGGGTTTGGTTTATTTGTCCAATTACTTTTGACCTCCTAAAATGTGGAGTGTTTGTAAAGAAATGTGTACAATTCCTACAATTTCTATCAGATATTATTGTTCAAACCTTCAAATTAAACATTACAATCTGCACTTGAATTCTGTTGTAGAGGTTTCATTTCAAATCCAATGTGGTGGCATGCAGAGCCCAACTCGCGAAAATTGTGTCACTGTCCAAATATTTCTGGACCTAACTGTATTATTTGTCTCATAGTCTGTTTTATCACGCAAAAACTTCTCCTTTTTACGCTCCTTCACTACTGTCTGAAAAGGGATGAGTTTTTTGTCCAGATTTCTGAGGACCAGTTTCCATTGATCTTGTGAGATTCTGGACTCAAGCTCTTGTCTGAGCCTAATTAATTCAGCTGTGACCACCTCGTGTCCCTGTTCATTCTTTAATAGAACTATGTCTAAGAATTTTAGGGAGCTTTCAATCTGGACTTGTTCCCAGAGTTTTTTGAAATCTGCATCCTCCTGGTAGAAAGAGATGGCTTTCGTCACTCTCAGACCTCGGGGTACCTGCTTGCATTCTTTATAAGATCGCAAAGATTGTGTAGACCAAAACAGTGAATTTTTTTTTATCAGAACACAACCACGTTTTGTGTTTAATTTAAAACATGGTCCGATGGAAAAAATTATTAAATATATCATTAACAAAAACTGACATATCATAGAAAAAGAAAAAGAATTATCTGAGATGGCCAGTAACAGACCACTGATTTCATATAGACGTACAAAAAATATCGGAGATGTCTTGGTTAAAAAACGTTATATCCCCCCCAATACATGGCTACACCGTCTGGGCCCAGTGGGTAACCATAAATGTGGAAACTGTTCCTTTTGCCGCTTTCATGTGATAGATGAGTCTTTTAAGGGAGGCGATGTATGGTATACAACAAAACAACTCATCACATGCAGAACACGAATGGTGGTCTATATTGTCTTCTGCCCATGCGGCTTCTTTTACATTGGGAAGACAATTAGATCATTGTTTATACGGTTCAGAGAACACCGTAACTCCATCTCTACAGGGATAGGGGCCACCCGATTAATAAACCATATGAGAACAACACACAATGCAAATTGCAACCTCTTAACCTTTGCTAGTCTAGAATTAATAGAAACACCAGCAGGTGGCGGTGATACCCACAAACTGCTTTTACGTAAAGAAGCTCAATACATCATGAAATACAAAGTTATGAGCCAGATTGGCTTTAATGATAAAAATGATTTGATAGTCTTTTTAGGCTAAAATAGTTTTCAACATCTAGCTTGTTTTGCTGCTATACATTGCACTCTCTTGTTTTTTGTACATCACCTTGGATGGTAATGTTTTTAACATGGTTTTAATTACTCACTAATGACAGCGTGGCTCGCTTATTTAAATATCAGGACGTGATGTCACAAATCGTTAGACCCGTCGAAGCACCGCAGGTGTGCGAAACGGCCGTCGTCTAACGTGCTGTCCGCTCCCTCTCACTCCCCCCCAGCACAGCATGTAACTCTGAAGCTTGAATAAAAGCATTTTTCTACACAGCAGCAAGCGGTGAGTGCCCATGTTTTTCTTACCTTTGGATGCTTGAACAAGGACCAAAGACAGCCAAGGAGAGAGTTGTCTCAGGAGATTAGAAATAAAATTGTAGACAAACATGTTAAATGTAAAGCCTATAAAAACATCTCCAAATCTCTTGATGTTCCTATTAATACAATAACAAGAGCAGAGGAGTAATGATGCAAAAAATAATTTTATTAAGGTGTAATGGCAAGTTCAAACACTAATGGTTCACAAAAAGAGTAGGTAGAAGCTGGGACAGAAAAATGCTGACTATATCAAAAAAGTACAATTGTGCACATAATTAGTATTTTCCACATAAATAGATTGTTGTGCAAAGCCCTTAGAAAAGTTAAAGTGCTTTAGAAGGAAAGTAACCTACACCAACAATAACACGGATGTGAAGCACACAATGCAACAAGGAGCACAAAGTTATTGTGTAAATAATCTCCAAATAACATACCAGTGTGTGTGTGGGACACCAAGGGTTACAGGTATCAAGAGTCAGAGTGGATACAGTCCCATAATCACAAGACCCCAACGTACGTTTTACATATGCACAGTCACATAAACAACTTCATCAGGGGGAGGAAGTAATCAGTAGTGCCAGGATATGCTGTGTGCAGCTTTTAAATCTGCCGCCGATGAAATCATGGAAACCACCTGGACACTGTTAAGATGGTGCATTCATACATGGTCACCGCAAGTCCACACCACCGACTCGGCAATCCGAGTACTCCTCGCATGCAAGGGGGACATGTAGTAACTGGGCATGCACAGTAACCACATGAATGCCGGAGACAACGATCGACGTGCACGAGCGCACCCATGAGCACAAAAAGTGAAATAGAAAGACATACAGACATAGATCAAGGTGCATATCAGAGCGATCAATGTTGCGTATGGTGAAATACATAATAACCTTCCAGTCACATATGAATCAGCAACCAGTATTACATCTGGATGTATACTAATGGTACTCTTGTCATTGTTTGTGTGCATGCATGTGCACTCGCGCACTCCGGCCACTGTCTCCAGCATCCATGGGGTCTCTGTGCATGCCCGGGTGTCATGGTTACTACATGCCCCACGCGCATGCATGGAGTACCCGGACTGCCGGGCCGGTGGAATTGCGGCGACCGTGCGCAGATGCGCCATCTTTACAGTGTCCAGCTGATTTCCATTATATTATCAGCGGCAGATTTAAAAGCTGCACACAGGATATCCTGGTAGTACTGATTACTTGCTCCCCCTGATGAAGCTGTTTATTTGACTGTAGGGGGGGGTGCAGGGCTCTGCCCACCCCAGACCTGCAAACCGGCAATATACTGTATGTTTCTGATATAGTATGCATTATTGGTAAATGGTCACTAGTGGCCACAGTGTGTAAGCGGCTTCCCTTGTACTCCCGGGCTGGAGGGAGTTAGTGAATGGGAGGAGCTTAGTTTGAAAAAGAGCGGTTAGTAAGTCAGTTGGTGAGGAGAGTCCTCGAGGGAGAGGAACAGACTGCATCTGTGAGAGGCATGGTGAAGGAAAACCCCAATAACTTTAATTTGGTGTGGGCTTCTGGTCAGAATCTGGGTGTCGGACACGTAGTGGGGCCCGGGTGGTGACCATTTCCTGGTGGATACTGAACTAACCCCCTTCGACAGCGAAAGGTCAATGAGCTCTCGAGAGAAAAGTAGGGCCTGCCTGACCAAAAAAATGATTGATTCTGCCGTGGATAGGGAAACTGAAGAGGAGGAAGAGGATCTTAGGGACCTCAATGGGAGCCCGAGTACCAGGGAAGCAGTCGACCAGAAAAATGTATAAATTATCTGTTGCTATTGGTAACTCCTTCGGGGAACATGATTGTGGCCGCCTCAGGCGAGATAAGAAACTGTATTTGGCATCGAACAGTAAAGAGCATTTGTTGGTTTTAAAAAAGACCTGTGTCTGTGTGTGGTGTTTGGGAATACTGGGGCCTGCTGCAGGCGGCAGCTGGGTAGTGGCCCAGAAGAAACCAGAGACAGTCCTGACCTCTGGACATAAATTGAGTGCCCCGCACCACAAGTCCCAGAAACTCTTCCCCTGGATTAGAGAGGCGGTAGCAGTGCACAGAAGTGAAACAGGGCTATGCTGCAGCATCAGGCATGACTGCCGGACCACCCCGCTGTCCATCTAACATTTGGCGTATTTGGCAGGATGGACTTCCGTGTCCTGAAAAACAAGGCCCTGCTTGCAGGGCAAAATTAAAGTGGAGCGCCACCGCCAGAATGCGGCTGAAGAGAACTAACATGGCCGCTACAGTGCAGCTAAAAAGAGCTAAAATGGCTGCTGCAGTGTGGGAGAAGAAGCAGGCCCATAATGGGTGTCTCTGCAGTGCTGTGGTGCAAAAATGTGGTCAGCCCCTTGCAGTAAGAGAGGTTCCACGGGCAGAGGCTGGAAGAAAATGGGTGCAGATCTGGAAAAGGCCCCACCCTGGAATGCGCGGCCCAGAAGAAGAGAACTCCCTCGGGAGACTGGGCTGGCACCATTATTGGTGTGTCGTTGAGACAGAATGGATCAGCTCCTGGAGAAACATGGTGGGAAAGAAAGGGCAGCGGCTGCCGTCCCATTGGTGAATGTAGCCTGGAAGAAGTGACTGCAGCTGCAAGAAGTGGCACTGCAGCAAGGAGGCCTGATGAAGTTGGAGGTGCCCTGGCAGGTTTGGATCTGGGACCGGAGCTACTGACAGCCAAGATGTTTGTGAGAGTGGCTGCAGTGTAAAGCTCAGTGTAAAGCTGGAGTCAGCAACGCTAAGCCCTTGTTGTCACTATTGCTCCTGGAGAAGAGGAATTGTTCTGCATTCCTGAGGGCTGTAGCAGATGACTGCTGTGAGTACGCCTAACAATTGGTGAAATCTGTGTTGTTTCCCCCCACTGTTTGAAATGCTAAGGGACTGTTCCGCGTCCCTAAGGGTGAGAGGCCAGGAGGCCCTGTGTTCTCTTTAAGTTTGCTTAAAATGTGATGTTAGAGAATGTTTTATTGCAAGTAGTTTGAAGAGAATCTAATTGTATTGCCATGTGGATTGTGTTTTTCCTTTTGGCGTTTTGCAGGTCTGAAGCATGCTTGTCCAGGAGGCCAAGCTTAAAGGAGGGAGGAGTGTAAGGAGGGTGCAGGGCTCAGACCACCCCAGACCTGCAAACTGGCAATATACTCTATGTTTCTGATATAGTTTGTATTATTGGTAAATGGCCACTAGGTGGCCACAGTGTATAAATGATCTGTTTCTATTGGTAACTAGAGATGAGCCACCCCCGAGTGTTCGAGTTCGGTTTGGTTCGTCGAACAAAGGCTCCGTTCGACGAACCAATTCGAACCCCTTTGAAAACAATGGCAGGCAAACACAAACACATACAAACACATAGAAAACACCCTCTAAGGTCTCAAAAAGGTGACAAACAGCTCACAAGACACCACAAACACATGGAAAAGTGACAAGTACATATACTCATGTTGAACGAAAAGAGCTGGATGAGTAAAATGAGGAGGAGACACAGATATAGTAGTATCTCCAAATGAACATCGATGCCATGACTGTGCAACTGGAGCCTTGCTCATTTTGGGCTTCCAATCTGGAAAAATGGCCTGAGCTCACCACTTACGCTTGGAGATCTTGTCTTGTCCTGCAGTCAGCGTTCTCTCAGAACGTGTATTCAGTGCTGCTAGGGGTGTGCTGACAGATAAGCGCACGCATCTGTCAAGTGACAATGTGGACAGACTAACATTCATCAAGATGAAGAAGTCATGGATCAGAGAGGACTTTTCTACCCCTGTGTCATCCCATCAAAAGGCTGGTGGATTTTTGATTGTGCTTCATGCAAATCAACTTTTTTAATTTGAAACTGTGGGACAATTGTTGCCAGTGAAGTGGTGTGTGTGGCCCAATTTTCGGAAAAGAGGGAGACTGTAGTTGGAGTCCCCTTGCTGTGTTTTACATGATTTTAGAAGGGCATGATATGCCTAAGAGGTTGACTTTCAGCATCTGCATGCTGTTGGCTACACAAATGCAGCCTTTCCACCCTTTTGACTCAGAGGATTTTCTAGACCTTATGCCCATCGCAGTGCCCCAAGAGTAGATGCCCAGTCGCCACTCCTCCAAGAAAGGCGTGCCTGCGCTACACCAGCATGTCGCACACAACATCTTCATTTCCTTGAGAAACTCTGTGTGTGACAGGGTGCATTTCACCACAGATACTTGGACCAATAAGCATGGACAGGGGCGTTACATGTCGCTGATTGGTCACTGGGTAACTATGATGAGAGA
The DNA here is from genome assembly GCF_048569485.1 of Anomaloglossus baeobatrachus. Classification (NCBI taxonomy): domain Eukaryota; kingdom Metazoa; phylum Chordata; class Amphibia; order Anura; family Aromobatidae; genus Anomaloglossus; species Anomaloglossus baeobatrachus. The sequence goes on along the minus strand of NC_134354.1, from coordinate 595,238,678 downwards.
TGGAGAAGGGTCTGCTGTACAAGTCCTTCCGTCCCCACGAGTTGTGTGTCAATCCTTCCTCTGTATGTAGAAGTTCCTCCACTGTTTCTGCCTCCTGAACCTCATCTAGGTCCTCAACCTCCGCTCAAAACCACGTTGTAACTATGCACAAGGAATCCCGCACATCTCCTTACTATGCTGGCAGCAGAGCTCAACGCCATCAGGCGGTCAAATCTTTACTTTGAAATGTATGGGAAATGTGAGTCACACAGCTGAGGAGTTGGTTGTCTCCACTCAACCAGCAGCCAGGGAAGGCTGTGTGCGACAATGTTACACACGTGCCTTATATGGCTCACGTGTTCAACCTAGTTATCCACCAATTTTTAAACAACTATCCCGCCTAGATGGCCTTCTGCAGAGGGCACGGTGTAACGCCTGCCTGGATCCACACACTCAGACGGGCTGTAAAGGATAGGCTAGAGGGAAGACACTCACCAAGCTGCACCCCTAGAACCCTGAAACCCTTTAACCCTTATACAGGGATTTGGAATTACACAGGGCCCAAGGTGATCAATACCTGTGGAAGGCTGCAGTCCGAGAGAGTAGTAGTCAGGCAAGGTCAAACCATGAATTTAAGAACATGAACAGAATCGGACGGCCAGGACTTAATCATAAAACAAGCAGAGGTCAAATGCGGATCGGGCAATGAGGTACATAAACAGCAGGCAGGAGACGTAGTCAGGAAGCAAGCGGTAGTGAGCACACAAAATCGCAAAACAGAACTTGGCGGAACAGGAACCAGAAGTTCAGAACTATGTCTGGCAGTGATCAGAAGACAGGAGGGGCCTAAAAAATGGTGTGGTGTCTTCCCATTGGTTGTAGCTGAATGATGGTACTTCAGCTGTGAGACAACCACCACCTACAGTCAGCCAGTGGTATTGCAGATCTCAAGGTAACCCAGCCCAGTGGATGAGCGGAACCTGTGGCCACCGGCGCCACTGGCATTGACTCGTCTCCCATCACCAGCACTATCTACAAAAGGAACACGGTAGTGCTGGGCCTATAAGACCAGGTGAGTGGGCGCGGCCCGGTCCTATACAGAACATTAGTCAGAATCAGACTCCTGAGACCAGGAACAGGACTCTGGGGAGCATGAGCGGGAATGGCAGGCGTGACAGGTGGACGCATGGACTGGACCAGTGAGGAAGGAGCGGTGGTACGCTGGCGAGGCTGGCTCAGTGGTTACGGAGCGGTGCCTGGATGGTGAGACCGGCTCAGTAGGTAAGGAGCGCTGCTGGGACACCGGGAGCGTGACACCTTGGTTACCAGCGCACACCGCTTAGCGCTGGCTCCCTGCACTCCTAGCCAGAGTACACATCGGGTTAATTTTACCCGATGTGTAGTCTGGCTATGTATGCAGGGAGCAGGGAGCCGCCACTGACAGCGTGAGAGCGGCGGACGCTGGTAACGAAGGTAAACATCAGGTAACCAAGGAAAGGGCTTCTTGGTTCCCCGATATTTACATTGGTTACCAGCGTCTGCAGAAGCCGGCTCCTGACTGGTGACACAGCCAGTCAATAATGAAGATCACCGTTGCCATAGCAATGCGCTTGGTAGCGGTGACGGGGACATCCCGCTACCAGCACGCAGCGGCACTGGAATCACGTGATCGGAGCACCGTTGCTATGGCAACCTGTGCCACCGCTTAGAGCCGGGAGCCTGTGGTCACTCTCACAGAGTGATTTCTGCACGGAGCACAGCGTCTTCCCCCATGCAGCTGTGCTGTCTGATGGAGCAGACAGAGCTGCATGTGTTGAAGGAGAAAGAAGACAGAAGACCATGGTTCGTGGAGGGATGACAGGAGGTAATAAAGATGAAGTCTCTAAGTTTGTCTGTGTATTTATTTCTATTAAAGTATTTTTTCTCTGTGTAGTGTTTTTTTTAACCCTTTATTGGAGATTCTTAATGGCTGGGTCAAATGTGCCTGACATTAAGAATCTCTGGCTTAATACTAGCTAGTAAAACATAGCTAGTATTAACTCATTATTACCCAGCAAGCCACTCGGCTTCAGGGCTGCTGGAAGAGTTGGATACAGCGCCAGAAGATGGCGTTTCTATGAGAGCGCCATTTTCTGGGGTGGCTGCGGACTGCAATTCGCAGCAGAGGGGCCCAGAAACCTCGGGCTAACCTGTGCTGCGGATCCAATCCCCAGCTGCCTAGTTGTACCCGGCTGGACACAAAAATGGGGCGAAGCCCATGTCGTTTTTTTTTTTTAATTATTCATGAAATAATTAAAAAAAGGGCTTCCCTATATTTTTAGTTCCCAGCCGGGTACAAATAGGCAGCTGGGGGTTGGGGGCAGCCATACCTGCCTGCTGTACCTGGCTAGCATACAAAAATATGGCGAAGCCCACGTCATTTTTTTTTCAGTTTTTTGGCAAAAAAAATGCTTCCCTGAATTTTCCATTGCCAGTGAAGGTAACACCAAGCAGTAGGGGTTAGCAGCCAGTAGCTGCTCGGATTACCCTCAGCTAGCAATACAGAAAATGCAACGGGAGCCCATATTTTTTTTTTTTAATTATTTATTTAAATAACTAAAAAAAAAAGGGCTTCCCTGTATTTTGATTGCCTGACATGACAGTGCTGTAAAAATAAATCATTAAAAAAATGACATAGCACTCCGCGATATTTTTGATTCTCAGCGCAGATAAAGCAGACAGCAACGGGTTGCCACCCCCATCTTCCTGGCGTTACCTTGGCTGTCAATCAAAATACAGGGAAGCCCATTAATTTTTTTAATTTAAAAAAATAGTTTAAAAAAAAATGACGTGTGGTCTCCCCATTTTTGATAGCCAGCTAGGGTAAAGCAGAAGGCTGTAGGCTGAAAACCACAGCTGGCAGCTTTACCGTGGTTGGGGATCCAATGTGGAGGTCACAACAGGCTCTTTTTTATAATTATTTTGTAAATAATAATAATTACAAAAAAAAAGTAGGGTCCCCCCCAAATTGGATCAACAGCCAAGGTAAAGCGGACAGCTGCGGTCTAGTATTCTCAGGGTGGGAAGGTCCATAGTTATTGGCCCTTCACAGCCTAAAAATAGCAGGCCGCAGGCGCCCCAGAATTGGCGCATCCACTAGATGCGCCAAACCTGGCGCTTCACCCCAGCTCATCGTGGCAAACGGGGTAATAAATGGGGTTGATACTAGCTGTAAAGTCACCTGACATCAAGCCCAGCAGTTGTGATGTCATGGCGTCTATCAGATACCCAACATCACAAACTGTCAGTACTAACAAAACAAATAGACGAAAAAAAATATATTTGAAAAAACACTCCCCAAAACATTCCCTCTTTCACCAATTTATTGTAAGGAAAAAAAATAAAGGGGTCCCACGATGACTCTGGACTGTCTAGAATATGGGGGGACACGCTCAGGGAATGTATCCCCCATTTTCTAGGAGTGCAGACCCTCCATGTGAGGAGTGTGGGTGCAATGAATCTGCACCCACTCTCCCCGGATCCACAGCAGCAGAGTCCATGTCGTAACTGTTGCTACCAAAGCTGCAATGCCCTGCTCATGAGGTAAGGGCATGCCTAATCAGGAGAACTATTCTACATTTCCAAATATTGGTATTTGCTGATATTATTGCTATTCCACCTACTATATATTGGGGATAGGATCTTGGAGATAGAATACCACTTTAAGTCCAGTTATCCAGCTGAATGAATACTAAACAACAGAGCTCGCTATTTAGACATGTTTTCTTGTGGCGTATAACGGACTCTCATGTTTGGTAGTCGTTCAGCAGGGCAACTATAAAAGCAAATCTCTCCATTTGGAAATGTAGTATAGCTCTCCTGATCAACTATGTTCCTTACCTTATGAGCAGGGCATTGCAGTAGCTTACAGATGCATGGTTACCACCACTCACTGTGTCTGAACACAGGAACTTGAGCTGACAGCCGCTCTGTGCATGCGGCAGCGTCTATTGTGAAGGAGGGGGCCGCAGGGGATCAACGCTGCACAGGTACCGTGGGACACGGGGAACACCGGTGGGGTTATAGGGGGTGACCTGGCAGGGCCTGGGGAGGAGTTCTCTGTCGCATGTGTCATGACACATGCGACAGAAATCAGAGGAGTAGGGTGAATGCGGCCGGCGCACTGCTGTGCGAGTGGCCTTCTTGGATTTTCCGGGAGTGGGTCAGGGGGGGGCACTTTGGCGACACCGGGGGATCGGGGAGGAGTTTTATCTCCCATCTGACATGTTTGTTCATGCCAGATGGGAGATAAATAATTTTTTACTGGCGCTGTCATTTACTGTAACGTGATCACCGGTATACGGTGTATACCGGTGATCACGTGAGCGGGGACCGGACAAACCGACCTGAATCATGATCTCCAGGGTCTCAGCTACCCCTGAAACCCCGGAGATTTTCTGACGCTGAGGGGTGCTATTCACTTATTTCTGCCTGCTGTTTATAAACGGCAGATTAGAATAAGGCTACATTCACACGACCGATCCGTTTTTGCGGTTTGCAAAAAACGGTCCGTTTTTTCACGGGTGCATCCATGTGGCATCCGTTTCCGTTCCGTATTGTTAGGTCCGGGTGGTGGATCCACTGGGCCGTGCACCCCACCGGAGGCCTGGGTGCACGTTAGCCGGAGCACTAGCATGGCAGGGACTGCTTCCCACAGGGGACGTGTAGAACAGTCAATGGGGCTTCAGAGTTCCTGGAGACAGTGCAGGAATCCGGCACAGGTGGCGGGTAGGAATGTCAGGCAATAGTATGATCACAGGACACGGCACAAGGGGGACCTGAGCACCTAGCTTTCAAGACAAGGCTTACAAGACACGTTGATCAGGCCCCGCCCACATGGCAAGGCCAGTCTTATATACCCAGCACAGCCTCATGTCATATTCTGCTGCAGCAGTGCTGGGCCCATAAGACCAGGTGAGTGGGCGCGGTCCGACCCTATACAGAAGCATGAGTCAGACACATGAGACTGGGAACAGGACACAGGAGAGCACGAGTGGGAGAGGCAACCGTGACCGGTGGACACGTTGACCGGATCAGTGGGTAAGGAGCGGTGCCAGGCAGGTGTGACCGGATCAGTGGGTAAGGAGCGGTGCCGTGCAGGTGCGACCGGATCAGTGGGTAAGGAGCGGTGCCGAGGCATCAGGAGCGCGACACGTATACGGTCCATATGTCATCCGTTTGTCATCCGTATGCCTTCCGTTTTTTTGGCGTACTGCCAAAAAACTGAAGGAGGGAAAATACATAAATTTACCCAGGATCCATAGCTTCATCCTACATGAGGCGGTCACATGTTCACTCCATTGTAATTTTCTACTGCTTTTCACAGCGTAGAGCGCTCTGGTGATTTTCTTGTGCTTGTACACTTCATATCAGTTTTTTCTGTCATTATAATGGCAGAAAGACACATAATGTCCCACTCTCCTGCATTTTGTAATTTTGCACCCTTTGGTGCCTTTCATGTGGCACTAAGGGGTGCTTAGCTTTGTATTTACCAAAATAAATAAATCAATTTAAAAAAAATATGACGTGGGATTCCCCCTATTTTTGTAGCCAGCTAGGGTAGAGCAGACGGCTGCAGCCTTCAGACCACAGCTGGCAGCTTCACCTTGGCTGGTAATCCAAAACTGAGGGCACCCCACGCTGTTATTTTAAATTAAATAAATAATTAAAAAAAAAACAAACACGTAGGGGTCCCCCCAAAATTGTACCACCAGCCAAGGTAAAGCAGACAGCTGGGGTCTGATATTCTCAGACTAGGGAGGTCCACTGTTATTGGACACTCCCCAGCCTAAAAATAGCAGGCCGCAGCCGCCCCAGAAGTGACTCATCCATTAGATGCGCCAATCCTGGTGCTTCGCCCCAGCTCATCCCGTGCCCTGGTGCGGTGGCAAATGGGGTAATATATGGGGTTAATACCAGATGTGTAATGTCACCTGGCATCAAGCCCTGGGGTTGGTGAGGTCAGGCGTCTATCAGATACTCAACATCATCAACCTAGTAATAAAGAAAAAAAATAGACGACAAACACATTTTTATTTGAAAAAACACTGCCCAACTCATTGCCTCTTTCACCAATTTATTAGAAAGAAAAACAAATCCAGGTCTGCTGTAATCCAAGCGGTTCCCATGACGATCCATACCATAGTCACTGTCCCAGTCAATGAAGAATGTTCCCCATTGGCTGGGAGAGCAATGCAGTGACCTGAGCTAACATCAGAAGGTCAGCCCAGGTCACTGCAGGGCATGACAAGTGGTGCTGTCAGGAGCGAGGTACATTACCTGCGCTGATCTCCTGCACTGCTGATACTGCACACTGACTTCAATCACCTTCACAGCCCAGTATCGCGAGCGGCCCGTGACGTCACCGCTAGTGACAGTTTTTGGCCGCAGTGACAGATGTGAAGCGGCAGCCATGAAGGACAGTGTCAGCGCTGAGGTCGGGAGGGCAGGACTTCATCACAGCAGGTACGCCGAGCAAGGCCATGTGTGCAGTGCGAGGTGGGCGGAGCCTAGCGAGGTAATGTGTGCGGGTGCAAGGTGGGCGGAGCCTAGCGAGGTAATGTGTGCGGGTGCGAGGTGGGCGGAGTCTAGCGGGGCTATGTGTGTGGTGCGAGGTGGGCAGAGCGTAGCGGGGTAATGTGTGCGAGTGTGAGGTGGGCGGAGCCTAGCATGTTAATGTGTGTGGGTGCGAGGTGGGCGGAGCCTAGCGGGGCTATGTGTGCGGTGCGAGGTGGGCGGAGCCTAGCGGGGTAATGTGTACTGTGAGGTGGGCGGAGCCTAGCGGGGCTATGTGTTTGGTGTGAGGTGGGCGGAGCCATGTGTGCGGGTGCGAGGTGGACGGAGCCTAGCGGGGTAATGTGTGCGGGTGCAAGGTGGGCGGAGCCTAGCGGGGTAATGTATGCGGGTGCTAGGTGGGCGGAGCCTAGCGAGGTAATGTGTGCGGTGCAAGGTGGGCGGAGACTAGCGGGGTTATGTGTGTGGTGCGAGGTGGGCGGAGCCTAGCGGGGTAATGTGTGCTGTGCGAGGTGGGTGGAGCTTAGCGGGGCTATGTGTTCGGTGCGAGGTGGGCGGAGCCTAGCGGGGCTATGTGTGCGGGAGCGAGGTGGACGAAGCCTAGCGGGGTAATGTGTGCGGGTGTGAGGTGGGCAGAGCCAAGCGGGCCATGTGTGTGGTGCAAGGTGGGCGGAGCCTAGTGGGGTAATGTGTGCAGTTGCAAGGTGGGCGGAGCCTAGCGAGGTAATATGTGTGGGTGTGAGGTGGGCGGAGCCTAGCGGGGCTATGTGTGTGGTGCAAAGTGGGCGGAGCCTAGTGGGGCCATGTGTGCGGGCAGCGGAGTGCAAAGTGGGTGGAGCCTAGCAGGGCCATGTGGCGCTGAGGACGTCAGTGCCAGGGAATGCATGGCTGGGGACAGGTGAGTGTGAGTGTGTGTGTTTGTGTGTGTGTGTATGTGCTGAGTGTAGGAGGGGGCGGAGCAAGCTGAGCGGGGAATTGTCGGCTCCCTGCACGCGTAACCAGGGTAAATATCGGGTTACTAACCAAAGTGCTTTGCTTGGATACCCGATGTTTATCTTGGTTACCAGCTTCTGGCAGGCTGCCAGCGATGGCTCCCTGCACACTGTAGCTGTAAAAAACCCTGCTTTTGCTGCTAGAACCGTTCTCGAATGTAACTCGAACTGTCGAGCTCTTAGCAAAAAGCTCAAGTTCTAGTTCGATCTAGAACACCCCCCAAAATCACTCGAACCGCGCTCAACTCTAGTGGTGACGTAACAGCCATGTGCGACAATAATGCAAACCTGGGTGCGGTCCTTCGCCAGGGCAATGTGACACACAGGCCTTGTCTGGCTCACGTGTTGAACCTGGTTGTCCAGCAATTTTTAAACCACTATTCCGGCCTACATGGCTTTCTGCAGAGGGGACGCACGCTATGTGCTCACTTCCACCGTTCACACCCCGCAGCTGAACAACTTGCATTGCTCCAGAAGTCTTTCGGTCTGACGGTTAACTGCCTGAAATGCGATGTGCCGACACACAGAAATTTTAATCTGCACATGTTGCAGCGTCTGTGGCAGCACTGGCGAGCCCTGCTGCAATACGTTATGATGTATAGCCTGGGCTAACGAAATCCAGAGGTGGGGAAGATCATGCTGCTGGAGTGATCTCAGATCAAGAACCTATGCAGCCTTCTTCACAGTTTACAAATGGCGACGAAGATGTTTAGCCCTTACGATACCATTATCAGCATGACAATTCCGGTCATCTACATGCTGGAGCACACTGTAAACAGTATTCAGAGTCAGGTTGGTGGGACAAGAGGAAGGGGAGGAAGTACAGGATGAGTCATATGTGGAAGGGATAACAAGATCTACAAGGTCAAGACGGTCAGCAGCACCAAGGCGGCAGTAATGTGTGTGGGTGCGAGGTGGGCGGAGCCTAGCGGGGCTATGTGTGCGGTGCGAGGTGGGCGGAGCCTAGCGGGGTAATGTGTGCTGTGTGAGGTGGGCGGAGCCTAGCGGGGCTATGTGTGCGGTGCGAGGTGGACGGAGCCTAGCGGGGTAATGTGTGCGGGTGCAAGGTGGGCGGAGCCTAGTGGGGTAATGTATGCGGGTGTGAGGTGGGCGGAGCCTAGCGAGGTAATGTGTGCGGTGCAAGGTGGGCGGAGACTAGCGGGGTTATGTGTGTGGTGCGAGGTGGGCGGAGCCTAGCGGGGTAATGTGTGCTGTGCGAGGTGGGTGGAGCTTAGCGGGGCTATGTGTTCAGTGCGAGGTGGGCGGAGCCTAGCGGGGCTATGTGTGCGGGAGCGAGGTGGACGAAGCCTAGCGGGGTAATGTGTGCGGGTGTGAGGTGGGCAGAGCCAAGCGGGCCATGTGTGCGGTGCGAGGTGGGCGGAGCCTAATGGGGTAATGTGTGCAGGTGCAAGGTGGGCGGAGCCTAGCGAGGTAATATGTACAGGTGTGAGGTGGGCGGAGCCTAGCGGGGCTATGTGTGTGGTGCAAAGTGGGCGGAGCCTAGTGGGGCCATGTGTGCGGGCAGCGGAGTGCAAAGTGGGTGGAGCCTAGCGGGGCCATGTGGCGCTGAGGACGTCAGTGCCGGGGACTGCATGGCTGGGGACAGGTGAGTGTGAGTGTGTGTGTTTGTGTGTGTGTGTACGTGCTGAGTGTAGGAGGGGGCGGAGCAAGCTGAGCGGGGAAGTGTCGGCTCCCTGCACGCGTAACCAGGGTAAATATCGGGTTACTAACCAAAGTGCTTTGCTTGGATACCCGATGTTTATCTTGGTTACCAGCTTCTGGCAGGCTGCCAGCGATGGCTCCCTGCACACTGTAGCTGTAAAAAACCCTGCTTTTGCTGCTAGAACCGTTCTCGAATGTAACTCGAACTGTCGAGCTTTTAGCAAAAAGCTCAAGTTCTAGTTCGATCTAGAACACCCCCCAAAATCACTCGAACCGCGAACTGGAGAACCTCGAACCGCGCTCAACTCTAGTGGTGACGTAACAGCCATGTGCGACAATGATGCAAACCTGGGTGCGGTCCTTCGCCAGGGCAATGTGACACACAGGCCTTGTCTGGCTCACGTGTTGAACCTGGTTGTCCAGCAATTTTTAAACCACTATTCCGGCCTACATGGCTTTCTGCAGAGGGGACGCTCGCTATGTGCTCACTTCCACCGTTCACACCCCGCAGCTGAACAATTTGCATTGCTCCAGAAGTCTTTCAGTCTGACGGTTAACTGCCTGAAATGCGATGTGCCGACACACAGAAATTTTAATCTGCACATGTTGCAGCGTCTGTGGCAGCACTGGCGAGCCCTGCTGCAATACGTTATGATGTATAGCCTGGGCTAACGAAATCCAGAGGTGGGGCAGATCATGCTGCTGGAGTGATCTCAGATCAAGAACCTATGCAGCCTTCTTCACAGTTTACAAATGGCGACGAAGATGTTTAGCCCTTACGATACCATTATCAGCATGACAATTCCGGTCATCTACATGCTGGAGCACACTGTAAACAGTATTCAGAGTCAGATTGGTGGGACAAGAGGAAGGGGAGGAAGTACAGGATGAGTCATATGTGGAAGGGATAACAAGATCTACAAGGTCAAGATGGTCAGCAGCACCAAGGTGGCAGTAATGTGTGTGGGTGCGAGGTGGGCGGAGCCTAGCGGGGCTATGTGTGTGGTGCGAGGTGGGCGGAGCCTAGCGGGGTAATGTGTGCTGTGTGAGGTGGGCGGAGCCTAGCGGGGCTATGTGTTTGGTGCGAGGTGGGCGGAGCCATGTGTGCGGGTGCGAGGTGGACGGAGCCTAGCGGGGTAATGTGTGCGGGTGCAAGGTGGGCGGAGCCTAGCGGGGTAATGTATGCGGGTGCGAGGTGGGCAGAGCCTAGCGAGGTAATGTGTGTGGTGCAAGGTGGGCGGAGACTAGCGGGGTTATGTGTGTGGTGCGAGGTGGGCGGAGCCTAGCGGGGTAATGTGTGCTGTGCGAGGTGGGTGGAGCTTAGCGGGGCTATGTGTTCAGTGCGAGGTGGGCGGAGCCTAGCGGGGTAATGTGTGCGGGTGTGAGGTGGGCAGAGCCAAGCGGGCCATGTGTGCGGTGTGAGGTGGGCGGAGCCTAGTAGGGTAATGTGTGCAGGTGCAAGGTGGGCAGAGCCTAGCGAGGTAATATGTGCAGGTGTGAGGTGGGTGGAGCCTAGCGTGGCTATGTGTGTGGTGCAAAGTGGGCGGAGCCTAGTGGGGCCATGTGTGCGGGCAGCGGAGTGCAAAGTGGGTGGAGCCTAGCGGGGCCATGTGGCGCTGAGGACGTCAGTGTCGGGGACTGCATGGCTGGGGACAGGTGAGTGTGAGTGTGTGTGTTTGTGTGTGTGTGTACGTGCTGAGTGTAGGAGGGGGCGGAGCAAGCTGAGCGGGGAAGTGTCGGCTCCCTGCACGCGTAACCAGGGTAAATATCGGGTTACTAACCAAAGTGCTTTGCTTGGATACCCGATGTTTATCTTGGTTACCAGCTTCTGGCAGGCTGCCAGCGATGGCTCCCTGCACACTGTAGCTGTAAAAAACCCTGCTTTTGCTGCTAGAACCGTTCTCGAATGTAACTCGAACTGTCGAGCTTTTAGCAAAAAGCTCAAGTTCTAGTTCGATCTAGAACACCCCCCAAAATCACTCGAACCGCGAACTGGAGAACCTCGAACCGCGCTCAACTCTAGTGGTGACGTAACAGCCATGTGCGACAATGATGCAAACCTGGGTGCGGTCCTTCGCCAGGGCAATGTGACACACAGGCCTTGTCTGGCTCACGTGTTGAACCTGGTTGTCCAGCAATTTTTAAACCACTATTCCGGCCTACATGGCTTTCTGCAGAGGGGACGCTCGCTATGTGCTCACTTCCACCGTTCACACCCCGCAGCTGAACAATTTGCATTGCTCCAGAAGTCTTTCAGTCTGACGGTTAACTGCCTGAAATGCGATGTGCCGACACACAGAAATTTTAATCTGTACATGTTGCAGCGTCTGTGGCAGCACTGGCGAGCCCTGCTGCAATACGTTATGATGTATAGCCTGGGCTAACGAGATCCAGAGGTGGTGCAGTTCACGCTGCTGGAGTGATCTCAGATCAAAAACCTATGCAGCCTTCTTCACAGTTTACAAATGGCGACGAAGATGTTTAGCCCTTACGATACCATTCTCAGCATGACAATTCCGGTCATCTACATGCTGGAGCACACTGTAAACAGTATTCAGTCAGGTTGGTGGGACAAGAGGAAGGGGAGGAAGTACAGGATGAGTCATATGTGGAAGGGATAACAAGATCTACAAGGTCAAGACGGTCAGCAGCACCAAGGCGGCAGGCATGGGACTGTGGGGGAGAGGGATTCACAAGGGCGCATAGTAGCAGCCAAACTGATGTGGAAGGTTCAGGAGCCAAGGAAGAAATGGAGGACGAACTGGCGATGGGCATGGAAGACTCAGTAGATGAGGGAGAGCTTGATCACATTTCTCTTGTGTGAGGTTGGGGGCAGAGGGCAGAGGAAGGAAGCATGATTTTCAACTCTCCACCACCAGCACAGCAAGGACTTGGTCCGCATGGATGTGCAAGACACATGAGCGCCTTCTTGCTGCACTACCTACAACATGACCCTCGGATTGTCCGAATTCGAAGTAATACTGACTACTGGGTTGCCAGAGAAAATTTGGCAAAATAAGTCCTGCCATAGAAAGGGACGCACGTATGCAGGAGTATCAGCAGAAGCTGGTACGCAATCTTAGATCGGCTTTTCCACTAAACAACAGTGCTGCACAGAGTGAATCTCAATGCTTTGTCATGGCTAGAAGGAAATGGTCTTTTACTTGTCCACATCTGAGGGACCGAGGGCTGGCTGCTGTGCTGAGACGGCGTTGAGTAGGGTGTCCCTTCAGAGTTGCAAATTTGGTCATATACAAAATGAGTTTAAAAAGGACAGATGCTTGTGGAAAGGGGAACAGGTGTTTTGAAAAGGGGAAAAAAGTTTTTGTCCGTAGGTTTGGTGGTTAAGCAACAGTAACATCTGCTGAAGAAACACCATCTGTTACGGGGGACTGGCAGATTTGGATAAGGTGATATATATCCCAATCGCCAGTCGGGGTCCACCATGCTCCTAGATGGAAAAGGAGATGCTGGCAACAAGAAGGTTAGACGGAGGATACAGAGCTGGGTGGCTCTGAAACAAATAGTAGCCTGATCCGAGTTAGACGGCACTTGGATCTGGAGACTGGGCACCCTGTTAGTTTCACAGGGTCCACACACCCAGCTCAGGAACTCCTATTAACAACACAGGGGCCATTGGGTACGCTGTCCGTGTGCGTAGGGAGCACACCTGTGTACAGCAGGTGCAGCAGTAGCAGCAGCCTAGTTAATGACACTGTGATGCACTAGCAGGACTGGTAGGACAGGAGCTGGTTGTAACCATTCTGCGTTACCAAGTGGGGTGGCGTCCTGCACCGACGCTCTATTCCTGCCTACCTCTGGCCTAAAGCCACAATGGGTTCAACATATGGAGGTGTGCTCTGTCTGAGCATAATAGAAGACTGCACACCTCCTTGTTGTCTCCAGCCCCTTTTCAAACCTGGGTCCGCCCCAACTCAGGGTGGACCACAATGCTCCTCCAGGAGCCAAAAGCAGAGTGCCACATCAACAGTGACATAACCGGCGGCCTATGCGGAAACGCCACTTCACTGATGATCTCATGGCAGCCACGACCCAAACACCTCACCAGTCATCATCTGACGAACAATGATGAGGTGCCAAGTCATAGGGGCGGGCTTCTGCAAGCCAGTCCGGAGTGGCCACATCATCAGGATACCTGATGCCCTGTGGCCTATCTGAGCCTGCCACCTCACGGACATAGCCAGTGTGTTCCTTAATGGACCTAGCCTCTGATGCACTAAGTGCCTGAGCATGGTCATTAGCCTGAAAATCAGTCTCAGAAAACAGACTATCAGCTTCTGCATGCTCTGTAGGTCCAACACAGGACTTAGACACGGCACGGAGTCCAAGTACCTGTGCAAAGAAGTGTGGGAGCATGCTCAGTAGCACGAACTGAGGACTTAGCCTCAGGAATGGCACAGTCATGCTGAGCATGCTAACTAGGCGAAACACTGGACTTAGGCTGTGTCTGGGGTAAATCAGCACACGCATGTGCACTAGTCGTCTTTCCACACTTTGACGTGGAGGAGGAAGCAGACAGCTGGACGACCCGAGGCACGGCCAAAATGGTAGCTGACGCAAGGGCGCAGCTGGAACCGCAGCAGGCTACTTGCGGCTACGGAGGCACCGATTCGTAACACCAACTACCAGCCAAAATAAGAGGTGTACTTCTTCCCGTGGATAATCTGATATGATCCCTTTTTTCACTGACACAACCATCGCTACCAAATGTAGATGAGGCCCCAAAAGAGCAGGTGCTTCAATGGATCTCAAGTGCTCCATCAAGTGGCCTCTACTCCACCTCAACTTCAATATCCAAAATACTCCATTCCTCTGTGTTGTCAACCCAATCGCACTTGCTTCCTAATAGCTCTCAAGTTTCCACCAGCCCTGGTGAGTATGGCGTTACAGAGATGGTTGAGTCTGCACAGCTGTTCAGTGACACTATAGCCTGGGAAGCAGAAGTCTGCTCCAAAGCTGCAGTGAGTCCAGACAAGAAAATGAGCTGCACTGATGCCTATAAGCTTTGTGAGTCGGATCCAGGCCCCGATGAAGAAGGTGCTGAGCATAATGTACACCCTCATTCCCAAACTGTAAATCCTCCTTGTGGAGACAATGGGGAACATGCTGATGAGACTCAGATACCTGATTGAAACGACAACTTTACTATTCGGTCAGGGCAGGAAGAGGTTGGCTCGGAGGAGTGAGGACGAGGGCAGTGAAAACACACTGGGTGATGATGAGGTTGGAGACCCCACTTACTGTCACACCACAGTCAGCCCGTCGATGAGGTCAGCAGAGGAGGTGCAGAAGGATGCTACTGACGACGAGGTTAGGTTGCGTCTTCCAGGACACAGACAAAGTACTGGAAGCACGTCAACAACTGAATCCTCAGCCACAACTCTGCCTCTGAGCAGAAGTCGTGGTGGCTCTGCAGGTTGCATGGGCTGTAAGCCTTGCCTAGCCTGGGGCTTTTTTTACATCGCAAAAGATCACCCAAGTCATGTCATCTGTAAGATTTGTCACCAATCTCTAAGTAGAGGCCAAAAACTCACTACTTCGTCCATGAACTGTCACATGGATATGAAGTGATAGCGTGAGGGTGTATTGATGAGCTTTATCCACCGTGAATGCAACATGCTTATTTGGCATTCATTGTATGCATTGTTGCAGACTACCCACAAGGGGCTGCTGTTTTTTTGCATCTGCTTTTGACTGTTTGGTCACTATAGCAATAACAAAATGGTCTTCGGCTGTGGACTTGGAGAGCGGAGGAGGTGCTTTCTGTGGATTGAAGGAAAAGCTAAAGGAGTGCATTACAGCATTACTCTCTGTTTTTTATTGAAGCGTGCGCTCCGCATTGAAACGCGGAACACACGCGATTACTATTCATACCGCCTCTTTTATTTGGCCACCTCCCTGTTTCCTATAGTGTACGTTCCACAATGGAATGCACGCGATCAGCATTTACCGCCTCTTTCATTTGGCCATCTCCCTTTTTCCTGTAGCATGCGTTCCACGGCGCAACACACGTGATCACCACTTACCTCTCCTTTTCATCTGATAGAAGGTGAGTGGTTGAACTGCTGGCGTGCGTTCCGCAGCGGATCGCACAAACTGCTATGCCCATACATCACAGTTGCGAAATGCAATGTGGTATCAAATTTAGAAAGGAATTGCAACCTTGGAATAGATATGGAGAGATTGCTAAGACACTTAGGGAGGAGCATGGGCCTTTAACAAGAAGCGAGAGGAGTCTTTGGTATAAAAGGTGCCTGCATGCATGGTAGAAACAGCAGACCGTTTCTGATATCTGACAGGAGAGGAGGACTTTCATCCACAGCCTTACAATCAGCAGAAGGTATGTAGTTTAAATCCCTGGAACAACTTTGCAATGTTATACAACAAAGTATTATCTTTTTCTGAGGTTGATCTAGTCCATTTTATTTATATTTCTTTCAGGGGACTTTTGTGGTTATTTAAACCCCCCCCCCATCCCCCTCTTGTCTCTTCTTATCAATATAAGAAGCAGACTTACTTCTGATGAAACATGCAGTAAGTTGATTGTGGATTGTGTTAAATGGTTGTACTCTCACTTGAAGTATCTGGGTATTTTTTTTTTTTTATATATATGTATACTCCTCATTAGAGGCATTCTATAGTGGCTGTTTTTTTCTCTACTGTTGCATTTAAAAAGGGTCTTATGATTTCCCTTTTTTTAGGTCACAGGAAGGTATTTCCTGAATGGACTTATAAAACAAATGATTAACCATTGAAGGGTTCACTGACCTGTGAGTAACAGTTCCTTGTTATATATCGAGGTCCTTATACACCTTATGGAGAATGTTTTAAGTGGGATAAGAGAATTTTCTATATATGTGAAAAAATATTTTTCTCTTTTTCATTCTATAGGTTATGGGCTGAGAGCCCTCTGTTGTGAAATATTTCATCAGAGTGAGGCTATATTTATGGATGGAAAAGAGGTCCCACTGATGAATTCTATTACATTGTAAAAATATCTTTATTTGAGGAATGAGAATCTAATCCGATATATTACAACGTGTGATACACTATGGAATATATGTAATATCTATACCCCTGATGAACCTCCACCCAAAGAGGCGAAACGCGTTGGGTGACATTTCTTGGGGCTAAATTGTTTATGCTTTTTTTGACATAAAAAGAATACTGTATGTTTACTTTATCCTACTACAGTACGCTATAATTATATTTTTTTTACATTGTCCTACAAATAATACATATAGTTCAAGTTTCTGTATTTGAGAGATATATGCAAAATCTATCTATAAATTTACAATTTATATAAGTCTCTTTTTCAATGCATGGTTAATTATTGGATCTGGATGATAATAATTGTGTATTACAAATGTTTCTGCAATGAATGTTAAATAATTGATGTATTATCATTTGTAAAGTTGACTGGTGGAGCGATATAAGCATTTCCCACAATTTGTCGGGATATACCGCTGGCTGGTCCACTAGACTGCATTTTTTATTGTACTTTAGACCCTTAGGGTATTTTATATTTTTCTGAACACCCCCCCCCCCTCACTTCACGTTTTCAATATATTGATATTCAATAAAAGTTTAACGAAAAATTTTAGGAGTACTTTTTCTGTGATTTGTGCATTACAGCAAGGAGCCACTGTGGAAACACTTCGGTGAATTGTGAGAGGACTCGTGTTGGAGTTTGGTGAGGAGGACCGTTACGCCTGTGAGCAGCATCCTGTGCCGAAGACCGACATTCTTCCAGTGCTGTCTATACTGTTTACCGTGAGAGGATCGTAAACTCTGTATTTATGGCATCTGGACACCACAGTACCCGGGTACAGTAGGCTGGGCCCAGACAGTAATGAGTGCACGCAACACTTTGTTTTCTTAACAAAACACATATCTGTTCTGCTTAGGCCGACTATATAGACAATAAGACTTGCTGCCTCTGCTCTATCAATTTGTCAGTTACAGTTAAAATCATAGAGGGACAGCGACACATGTTTGCATTGACTGTTGCTTTACAAGATTTCCAGGACTGTGTTGCTGAGCTGTGTGGTTTGACGTACCACTGTTATCATCTGCCTTATCTGTGAGGCTTCAGCTAACAAGGGTATTCAGGAGGGGTAATGAGTTTTGTCTATGTTTAGGTAGATCAGTTGTAAGCTCTTGTGATGCGCCACTGATAAGTCGTGTTCGCACACACACACACACACACAATTACTCCTGCTACTCAGAGGGATTATCAGGTAGTAGGCAACTGTTTAGACAGTCCCTTGGTTAGGCAAAAGTTGGTGAGCAGAGGGTATAAATCGCCATTACGAGTGTCGCAGCATAGAGGTGTTGGCTTTTGGGCTTGTGAATAGATTGTTCTATTCTTTCAGTTTTATGCACGGTTCTTATTGTTTGTTTTGGTAAAGTTAAACAATCATTTATCAACCCCACTGTCTAGAGTCCTTTTCCTTTTGCGTGTTTTTGCTGTATACTGGGGAGCCCACCCTGAACACGACTTTAAAGGAAGCATAAGTCTCTGTGGAAAGGTCACTATGCTACAATAGGGCCTAGCATGGCGGTACAACCACCGTCTGCCCCATCAATGGCATCTGCGTGATCTTCATCCTCTGTAAATGTGGGGACAGCAGTCACACATGCTTTTTGACGCAGACCTTACACCCCTTTACCTGCAACAGGTAGTGTGATTGTCATGTCGTCAGTTGTTTTGGAAGTGGAAACAGCTGCTGGTGTTGAGCTCTCTCAGACATCGAGAGAACCACCTTTGGATGAAGGCAACATTATATCCACGCCTGCACCTTCCTCACAAATTGGCTGGACTACCTGCAGTTAAAAAATGCGTATCAGAAATGGAGAGGTGGTGTACAATGTAGAGTTGGTCTAGCTTTATTGACAGCTGAAGAACAAACACTGAATATGTCAGACAATGACAATACGCCTCTAAAGTTGCACTTTTTGCAGTTAAAATTGCGTAGCAAAAATGGAGAGGAGTGTAGAATGCACATGTGGTGTACCTTGCTTGACAGCAAAGAAACCCTAAGGTAGTATCCCAGACAATTTTACTATGCCCATAAAAGTATCAACACTGTTTGCAATAAAAATTGAGTAGCAAAAATGGACAGGTGTGTAGAATGCATAGGTGGTTTAGCTAGCTTGTCAGCAAAGGAACACTAAGGTAGTATCCCAGACAGTTTTACTATGCCCCTAAAAGTGTCAGCACTGTTTGCAATTAAAATTGCAAAGCAAAAATGGAGAGGTGTGTAGAATGCACAGGTGCTATAGCTAGCTTGTCAGCAAAGGAAGCCTCACTTTCTATCCCCATGCCCCAAGGAATTGCCTGAGCTGATGTAACCAGATGCTGTTATATAAATCCCTGCACAGCGTCGGCACAGCCCTGCCTAGCAACAATGGCTATGAACGGCTGTAATGAAGCCCTGAAAAGGGCTGAAATTACTAGTAGTCTCTAATCCCTAAAGCGATCTGTAGATTGCACTGTATGTCTATAGTGCACATAGCAGCAGCAGCGGGAGTGGTGACTGTCACCCACCCGCAGCAGAGAGATAATGGCGGCGAAGGGGAAAATGGCCGGGTCTTATAAGGCAAGGACATGTGACATGCACAGCCTATGACACATGCTCATGCTTGTCTGGCAAAAATCCTCTTTGCTGTGTGTGTGTCTGTGATTGGCTGACAGCCTGGCCCGCCCCACTGTACACGCGGTTAGGAAAAAAAATAAAAAATGGCGATCGCCATTCTTTCAGCACTCAGCAGCAGCACTGATCTAAACCCCGCCCCCCCCCCGCACACTATACGCTGAATTTTGATAATATCATGATTCACAGTGACTCACAGTAGTACAATGAAAAGCCAGCTAGTAACTAGCTACGCTTTTTGGTGATCGAACCGTTATCGAACGTAACTCAAACTGCCGAACTTGAAGCAAATCATTCAAGTTCCTCGAACGACTCGAACACCGCCCAAAATCACTCGAACTTGAAATTGGCAAACCGTTCGACTCAAACATCGCTCAACTCTATTGGTAACCTCTTCGGGGAACAAGATTGTAACCACCTCAGACGAGATAAGAAACTGTATTTGGCATGGAAAAGTAAAGAGCATTCATTGGTTTTAAAGAAGACCTGTATCTATTTGTGGTGTTTGGGGACACTGGGGCCTGCTGCAGACGGCAGCTAGGAAGTAACCCAGGAGAAATCAAAAACAGGCCATAAATTGAGTGCCCCGCACCACAAGTCCCAACAACCCTTCACCCGCGTTAGTGATGCGGTGGCGGTGCACTGAAGTGACACGTGGCTATGCTGCAGCCCAAATACAGCCCGAGCACCCTGCCGCCCATCTACCCTGACCATGCATATGTGAAAAGTACGTTGGTGTCTTCTGCTTATGGGATTGTATACACGCTAACTCTTGATACCTGTAACCCTTGGTGTCCCACGCACACACTGGTATGTTATTTGGAGTTTATTTACAGAATAACTAGAAAATTACATTGTAACTACTGTGAAGAATGGAGGAGGCTTGATAACGTTTAAGGCCTAAGTTGCTGCATCTAGCAAAGTGTGTTTTTAATCTTTGTAGGGTGAATGAAATCTCAAGACTAACATGGTGTTCCAAAACAAAATGTTCTATGTCATAAAGCTGCATCTGAGTCACAGGTCATGGATCCTCCTACAGGATTACAATCTAAAACACACAGGTAAAAACATCAAAAAATGGCTAAGAACAAAGCACCAGACTATTCTGAAGTGGCCTTTTATGAGACCTGATTTAAATCCTATTGTACCTACCTGCACGCAACTTCAGATCCTCACAAGATCTCCTTCTCTACTCCTCTCTTATCTCCTCTTCACACAATCGCGTACAAGATTTCTCCCGTGCCTCCCCCATACTCTGGAATGCTCTACCTCAGCATATCAGACTCACCCCTACCGTGGAAAGCTTCAAGAGGAACCTCAAGACCCACCTCTTCCAACAAGCCTATAACCTACAATAGCCCTCAGTCCAGTACACCACTGCGCAACCAGCTCTGTCCTCACCTATTGTACCATCACCCATTCCCTGTAGACTGTGAGCCCTCGCGGGCAGGGTCCTCTCTCCTCCCATACCAGTCGGTTTTGTACTGTTAATGATTGTTGTACGTATACCCTCTTTTAGCAGCAGCAGTAGAAAAGAACCCTGCACCACTCAAATCATCCGCGTTACCTGGTGGGGTGAGTCCACGTGTCAGGGAAGCAGCTCCCAGCTCAGAGTCCGTCCGGTCAGAGCGTGCTGGTCGGCAAAGGAATAAGATCCAGGTATATCCACAAGGTAAAGAAGAATGCCAACCGCAGCAGCTTCAAGTGCCGTAAACTTGAAGCTGCTGCGGTCAGCATTCTTCTTTACCTTGTGGGTATACCCTCTTTTACTTGTCAAGTGCCATGGAATAAATGGCGCTATAATAATAAATAATAATAATAATAAAATAATAATAATATTGAAGGTCTGTGCAAAATTGAAGCATGCAGTGTTGAGAAAGCAACTCTCAAAAGTGAGACAGCTGGGGCAGTTTGCTCAAAAGGAGCAGGTCAGAATACATATGGAAAGGCACAAAAGTCTCATTGAGAGTAACAAAAAACATTTGTTTGCAGTTATTGCCACAAGATTGTGCAACAGAATATTAAGTTAATCCCGGATATTTTCATCATTTTCCTTTTTTATTTTTATTATTTTTTTCTGTTGAGCCACAATTTAAAACCAATGTGTGTTCTTCATCAACTGATAATCAACAAATTTGAAATTAAAAATTACTTTTTTGAGTTTCAAGTTATTTCAATGACCACTATGGGTATAATTAATAAATCTCATTTTCATCCTGAAAAGTTGGACGAGTGAAATCCGTTTGCTATTCCATATTTCATGTGAGTGCTATGCGAGTGTGTGATTTTTTTTTTCTCACCTAACATCTGTATGACATCCTTCTGCCATGCATATGCAATTTAATTTTTTTCCTCAACAGATATTAATCAACATTCATTTACAGGAACATTTACAGTGTTCTTTGCTACATGATGGTAATGTACACATAAAATTGGAGATTATACGGAAGGTCCATGTGATGTCCAATTTTCTGTCTCACCTAATTTTCATGATTCCTCTGTGCAGAGCATTTTGCCTTTAGAAATGCTCTGCTGCGCTTTCCTGAGTTACTGAGCTAGCAGCTTGATTAACAGCACAGGATTCCATGTTGGTGCTGATTTCTCAGGTGTTCCACCTTCCTGGTAATTGCTCAGGCTTCTCTACTGAGCATGCTGCCCCATAACCTTGCCAGTTGTATTCTTTGGTTCTGCAGTTGTGCTGTTGGCTTATTTCTCTGCTACTGTCATGATCTTTGTTTTTTTGACCTGGGACTGTTGTTTGACTTTTCTCTGCCAATTCCCTGTTCCTGTCGTGACCTCTTGCCTTCTGACCTTGAACTGATACCTGACCATGTCTCTGTTTTCTCCCCGAACCTATTACATGCTTTCCTGGATTTTTGACCCTCAGAATGTGACTTGACTATGCCTTTGCTTACTCCTTGTGCTCATACGTGTCCTCCCATTACCAGACGCTGACTTTCCTGACTACATTTCCATCCACACTACCCTTAAATAATGACCAGCATCACACCAATGACTTGCATCGGCAATTTTTGGATGTTTTACGATATCATATGCAACATTTCAAAGCTAAATGGAGAAATAAGTTAAAACTTGACTTTTATTAATCTTACTAAAAAGCTTAATGTTAATTATTATTATTTTATTATAATAAATAAAAATAGCAAATATATTAGGGTAATTAAGTGTTGTTGTATATTTAACCAGTGATGGCGTTTGATTGGAAAGTTGCTGGTAAGAAAAATAAAAAAAACAGCAGAGGTCACTCTCATAGTGGGTGAACACATTACCAAAGATTACTCATCAAAAATGACCAAAGTGTTTAATTTGCTGATAGTTCAGTGCTCCTAACAAAATGGGAAGCGCTATTGTAGTATATAGGGCACTAGCTGAAATTTACTTAGTAAGGATATCTAACTCCTAATAAGAGATCATATTACTTATTAATAAAAACAAATAATTACAAGAGCACTTATCAGCCCATCCAAATGGGATTTTGCTATGCTACAAGATTTATTCACTAGTGTTATTGGTAACCAACAAATACACCAGTGCTCTGATACATGAAAAAAGATGAAGACAGTACTATTACTTGAGGAAACATGTAAGGATTAGAATTATTTTTTATTGGCTCCTCTCCAGTATTGACAGAAAAATAAAAAAGTTATGGCTTTTGAAAGAATCGGAGGAAAAAATGAAAATTAAAAAAAGAAAATTGTCCCGGGGTGAAGGGGTTAAGGACATCATCAATATTAAAATTCTGGACAAATTCTTTACATTTCTGGGTGTAACATAAACAAATGCGGAAAAGTTCACGGAGTATGACTATTTTTCAAGACACTGTATACTACTTTGCATTACAGCTTTTGTTGCCAGAATAAACCTAACTTTAACATTTATCTTTTAATGCTTAAATTCTTCGACATACAACTTTGGGCACACAAAACCAAAAGACTAATACTAATAATTAGCTGGATCAAATTTTGATTCAGATGGTCATATAGAGTCGTGTATGCTGGTAAAAGTTTTCTGAAGTTGTTTATTAATTTTAGAATGTTTTATGGAAAACTAATTAATATTTCAAGCTGTGAGTTTACTTCAAAAACAGTACACAATCAAACACTCCCTTAACCAGAAATGTCACATCATAGAAGTTCAAAGAATGTGTTTTCCAGTCACTTGTTGATACACAAAATACTATTAAAGTAACTGATTCTTTTGCGGTCACCCAGAAAATAATATCAGAGGCTACTCATAGGCAACTGTATGCTAAGACTTTATAGACATGTGAAAGGCCAGCAGCCATTGTTGGGATGTTGGGAATGTTTTATGTGATATCAACAGTAATTTACTAGTAGTGTAATTGCTAAAGAAAAGGTATACAAAGACTCTTTAAGTGAACATGAAAATATACTTGTGAAAAGAATATCATATAATTGATTGTCACTGTCTGAAGCTCCTTCCATCTTGTGTCCTCATAACATCACTTACTGCTTGTGCTCTTTTTTGCCTTGTACCTAAAGAAAATTTAAGGTATCTGTGACTTTTTTGAAGTTAAAGAAACTTATACTGATCATTTTGATGGAAATGATACTCATTTTACACGGAACAGCAACTATAGCTAATGTCTTCATATCAGAACTATGTATCACTTCTAATCATATTGATTTATTATGATTTTATAATGTGTCCATAAAAATATTGTCTGTCTACGATTTTTTTTTAAAAGCTGTTCAGAAAAAATAAAAAGTCAAGTTGGTAACAATAGTCCAGTCCATGTCTGGACTAATATACCTGGAAAAGCACACAGAGGCTCTCGCCACTGAGGATCTGCACCAAATTCATTAAGTGTGTATTTGTGAATCGGACTCAACATTTTTACAAAAGAAAAATAATATTGTTTTCTATTTTTACAATACAGGAAAAAGAAACATACATATAGCAGAACTATAGAATTAATCTAACTGCACGCAACCTCAGATCCTCACAAGATCTCCTTCTCTGCTCCTCTCTTATCTCCTCTTCCCACAATCGCGTACAAGATTTCTCCCGTGCATCCCCCATACTCTGGAATGCTCTACCTCAGCACATCAGACTCTCCACTACCGTGGAAAGCTTCAAGAGGAACCTCAAGACCCATCTCTTCCAACAAGCCTACAACCTACAATAGCCCTCAGTCCAGTAGACCACTGTGCAACCAGCTCTGTCCTCACCTATTGTACCATCACCCATTCCCTGTAGACTGTGAGCCCTCGCGGGCAGGGTCCTCTCTCCTCCTATACCAGTCTGTCTTGTACTGTTAATGATTGTTGTACATATACCCTCTCTCACTTGTAAAGCGCCATGGAATAAATGGCGCTATAATAATAAATAATAATAATAACTGTGATCACTGGTACGTTGTAAATGTGCACTTTCATCCAATTATACACCCATCATATACTTTCTAACTTGTAGAATATGTGTGTATTTCAGCTGCAGGTTTGCGTATAGAAATACCTACTGGAACAGTAGCTCTGCTTTTTTAGGTAAAATTTTTGGTAAGCACTAATGATGAGAGAATGTATTCAGCACTTTTCGATACTTGCACAAATGCTACAGTAATCGCGATATCCGTTGCTCGATGAGAATTGAGTCTCCTCCCAGCATGTTTAGAGCCTGATTTCAGCCTTTAAACATACTGGGATTGCTTGCCAATCCCAGTAATATCGTAGCCATCTTTGCTACTGGCATTACTGTGATTAGCTAGCCTAATGAGATCTAAATAAGACCTGCCAAAGGCATCTTAGGTATGTTTCATGCTAATACAAACAGTGCATGCCAATGTATGTAAAGTGCTGTGAAATTAACAGCGCTATATAAATGAATAAATATTATTATTATTATTATTGTTATTATTTCATCCAGAGATAGTGTAGTTAGAGCTGCTGCTGCTTCATAAGGGACAGTTTTAGTGCATATCAGGACCTTCTTGACAATTCAACCAACAACCTTTTTAGGGTTAAATCACAAGACCACTGGAAGTTGAGTGCAGTGCAAGGAAACAAATCTGACTAGGGTACAGTTTTTGTAAAAAGGCATATAGGCAGAGGTTGATTGTCTTAAATTACCTACCGCTACTACAAATAACAGTACCTTCACACTTTAGCGATGCAGCAGCGATCCGAAAAGCGATCTGACCTGGTCAGGATCGCTGCTGCGTCGCTACATGGTCGCTGGTGAGCTGTCAAACAGGCAGATCTCACCAGCGACCAGTGACCAGCCCCCAGCCAGCAGCGACGTGCAAGCGACGCTGCGCTTGCACGGAGCCGGTGTCTGGAAGCTGTGGACACTGGTAACTAAGGTAAACATCGGGTATAGTTACCCGATGTTTACATTAGTTACCAGGGCACACCGCTTAGCTTAGTGTGTGCAGGGAGCAGGAGCTGGCACTGGCAGCATGAGAGCTGCGGAGGCTGGTAACGAAGGTAAATATCGGGTAACCACCTTGGGTTACCCGATGTTTACCTTAGTTACAGCTTACCACAGGCTGTCAGACGCCGGCTCCTGCTCCCTGCACATTCAGGATTGTTGCTCTTTCGCTGTCACACACAGCGATGTGTGCTTATCAGTGGGAGAGCAACAATAAAAAAACGAACCAGGGCTGTGTGTAACGAGCAGCGATCTCACAGCAGGGGCCAGATCGCTGCTCAGTAGCACACACAGCGAGATCGCTAATGAGGTCACAAAAACCGTGACTCAGCAGCGATCTCAGTAGCGATCTCGCTGTGTGTGAAGCACCCCTAAGACAAAATTTTAAAAGGATTATTACATAACCATTGCTTTAAGAGCTTGTTAGTGATGGCAATATATTTGATTAAGATCCAGTGTGTTTACTAAGGTATTTACGGAAGATTAATTGTCTTGAATGATCTACTGCTGCTAGTAAGGGTACCTTCACACTTTAGCGATGCAGCAGCGATCCGACCAGCGATCTGACCTGGTCAGGATCGCTGCGGCATCGCTACATGGTCGCTGGTGAGCTGTCAAACAGGCAGATCTCACCAGCGACCAGTGACCAGCCCCCAGCCAGCAGCGACGTGCAAGCGACGCTGCGCTTGCACGGAGCCGGCGTCTGGAAGCTGCGGACACTGGTAACTAAGGTAAACATCGGATATGGTAGCCCAATGTTTACCTTAGTTACCAGCTCACACCGCTTAGCTTAGCGTGTGCAGGGAGCAGGAGCTGGCACTGGCAGCGTGAGAGCTGCGGAGGCTGGTAACGAAGGTAAATATCGGGTAACCACCTTGGTTACCCGATGTTTACCTTAGTTACAGCTTACCGCAGGCTGTCAGACGCCGGCTCCTGCTCCCTGCACATTCAGGATTGTTGCTCTCTAGCTGTCACACACAGCGATGTGTGCTTATCAGCGGGAGAGCAACAATAAAAAAACGAACCAGGGCTGTGTGTAACGAGCAGCGATCTCACAGCAGGGGCCAGATCGCTGCTCAGTGTCACACACAGCGAGATCGCTAATGAGGTCACAAAAAAAACGTGACTCAGCAGCGATCTCAGTAGCGATCTCGCTGTGTGTGAAGTACCCCTAAGAAGATGCCATTTAAAAGGGATTATTACATACCCATTGCTATAAGAGCTTGTTAGTGAGGACAATATATCTGATTAGGGTCCATTGTGTTTAATAAGATATATAGGCAGGGTTGATTGCGTAAAAAAAACCTACTGCACCAAAGAAAACACCATTTTAATGGTAGAATTCTAAAATTGCTGCTATCTAAGCTGGTTAGTGCCTATAAGTGTAATAGATGGCTACAGTGTGTTAAAAAAAACAATTAGGCAGGCTTGATTTTATTCAATTACATGGTGCTGCGCCCACCTTAATGCCATTTTAAAGGGATAATTCTAAAACTGCTACTATTGTTCCTTGTTACTGTTTATAGAGTTTAAGTAAGTAAGGGGTACTTTGCACACTACGACATCGCAGGTGCGATGTCGGTGGGTTCAAATCGAAAGTGACGCACATCCAGCGTCGCTGTCGACATCGGAGTATGTGAATCCTTTTTACTACGACTAACGAGCGCAAAAGCGTCGAAATCGTATGATCGGTGTAGCGTCGGTCATTTCCATAATTTTGGAAGGACCGATGTTACAATTTTGTTCCTCGTTCCTGCGGCAGCACACATCGCTGTGTGTGAAGCCGCAGGAGCGAGGAACCTCGCCTTACCTGCGTCCCGGCTGCAATGAGGAAGGAAGGAGGTGGGCAGGATGTTTACGTCCCGCTCATCTCCGCCCCCTGCTTCTATTGGCCGCCTGCCGTGTGACGGCGCTGTGACGCCGCACGACCCGCCCCCTTAGGAAGGAGGCAGTTCGCCGGCCAGAGCAACGTCGCTGGGCAGGTAAGTGCATGTGAAGCTGCCGTAGCGATCATTTTCGCTACGGCAGCTATCAGAAGATATTGCAGCTGCGACGGGGGCGAGGACTATCGCACTCGGCATTGCTACCATCGGCTTGCGATGTCGTAGTGTGCAAAGTACCCCTAAGATCTACAGAGTGTTCTAAAAACCCATTTAGGCATCCTTGATTGCATTCAATTAGCTGGTGCTGTCCCCAACTGAACTCCATGTTAAAGGGAGAATTCTAAAACTGCTACTATATGAGCTGGTTAATGCTTATAAGTTTAACCTCTAAACAACATTGGACGTACTGGGTATGTCATGAAAGTGAGTGCCATTCTGACCAATGACATACCCAGAATGCCATGGCGATTGCGGGGATTCCTGCACTGTACTCCTGCGATCACCACCGGGTCTCCGGCTTATCTTGTAGCAGAGACCTATTGACAGGAGAAGTCCCCGCACAGCTCCCCACAGTCTAACCCCCTAAATGCCGTGATCAATGCGATCGCAGCATTCAGGTGGCAGGGAGAGGAATCACTTACCTCTCCTTGGTGATTGGGTCCCTGTAGGGCAATCACAGTGACCCAATCGCTGCCATGGTAACCCTGGGTCATCACCATGATGACCCCGAATCACCCATCTATGGAGAGCCTCACAGACCATGCTGTATGCATGGTGTGTGAGGTGAAGTGGCAGAGCTGCTGCTGCCCTGATATATCTAATCCACTGTATTGATCAAGCACTGCAGTGTATTATATCAGGGATCGGATAACTGAAATAGTGTCCCATAAAGTTCCCATATGGGACACTGAATAGTGTCCCATAAAGGAACTAAATAAAAATGTAAAAATAAAGTTAAAAAAATTTACGGGAAATGAGTCATTATGCACATGCCACTCAACCAATAATGTCATTTTCGGATGTTTAAAAAGATTACTCTGCGGGGCGTGTCTGGGACTCCATGGAGCAGGACGTGTAAGGGCTGAGCTCCTCCGCCCGGGATACCAAAAAGCCCTTAACATAAGCTTTGCATAAGCAGGAATGGGGAAGAAGAGACCCCCAAAAGCTACTATGGAGTCGGTGACTCCAGCACTGCTCACCCTGGACTCCTACCTTACAAAGGAGACGCCAGGGGATTGGGAACAAGAGACGCCACAGGCAGCAGGAGCGCCACAAAGCAATCACCCCGGGACAGCCGCGATGGAGGATTGTGCAGGAGGGATGGAGCGGGGATTACCCACCCGCGCCGTGGACGGAGGAGAAGGAAGAGATCGGGAGCCGGTGGATCCCGACGGGAGCGGGCCTTCCCTCGTGGGCAAGATGGCGGCGGAGGTGGCGGAGGCGGCGTGCAGCAACTCACCAGCACAGCTGCATGAGCTGGAGCATCGCCAGGCAAGTGACTCTGCGGGTCTCCGGAATGCCGGCCCAGGTGAGAAGTATGTGTTCCCCCCCTGACGCGAGCGCCGGTGATTCAGAGGAGATGGAGGTGATCATGCCGCCCCTCCCCCCCATAGAACTGTTGGAGCGTGGCGGTGGCTGGAGCCCGGCTGCCCACACAGATAGCGTGCAGAGGGGGTTGGAGCAGGCAGAATGGGCATATGAGGACATGGAGCTGAGGAGTGATGGCCCTGAGGAAACAAGAGATGAGGAAAGGAGCGACGGGGAGACTCTGGGGGAAAACTTGGAGCATGATAGGTCAGGCCTGCAGCCTGCTGGAACCCCCCGGCTCCCAGGGGATACAGTAAATATAACAACAAATGACATGCTCTCCCCATCGGGACCTCCAACATTACTAAGTGAGGCCCTTACACCCAGACCTCAAAGAGCCCATAAACCACCCAGGGACATAGGGCTCCGGAACCCAGGCCCCGCGGCTCGATGGAGGGGTGACCCTGAGCCACCCCCTGGCCCACCTACTCTGGAAAGCAACAAAAAAAGGCCCCCAGACAGTATGAAGGCCAGTTCAATGACCACACAACCGGGGTGCCCCCCACCAGAATGGTGGGAATTTATCAAACAAGTTCCCACCAAGACAGATTTCCAAACACTCATCTCAGAAGTCAAGGACGTCTGCAAATCTGAAATAGCAGCAGTCCGAAAAGACGTTCTTTCCATCTCCAAACGAATAAACCAACTAGAGAATGAACATGGTGAGGCTAGAACAACCATCCGCCACCTCCAATCCCAAACCTCCTCTCAGGCTGACGTCATAAGAGAGTTACAGCGCCATGTTGAAGATCTGGATAACAGAGGCAGGCGACATAACATCCGGGTCAGGGGCGTGCCTGAGGTTCCAATCAAAGGAAGACGTCACCACAATCTTGCAAACCATATTTAATTCGCTCCTCCAACGGCCCCCAGACAACCCAATACCCATGGACAGAGCGCATAGAGCTCTCCGCCCCAAAAATCTAAAGGGGAATCCAAGAGACATTATATGTCACATCATTGACTTTCAACTTAAAGAAGAAATAATGCTCAAAGCCCGACCGCCAAAACAAGTGATGTATCAGGGCACCAAGATCCAGCTTTTTCAAGACCTATCGTGGATACCATTACAACAACGGAGGGCTCTCCGCCCTCTACTGTCATCCCTGCAGGCTCATAAGGTTCTTTATAGATGGGGGTTCCCGTTTAGCCTCACTGCACGGCGTGGAGAGGCGTCGGCCACCCTCCGTGCCCCTGTAGACCTGGAGCCTTTTTGTCGGGTTTTTGATCTTCCTGTTCCAGATTTACCAGACTGGATTCTGCCTCAACAGATGCCGCTGCTTCCTCCGACGTGGCAACCAACGACCTCACCCCGCAAACGGCGGCCTGGGAGTTCAAGAGAAAAGGGCCCTACTTGACAGTGCCCTCCTGCACATTTATGGCTACTTATAGTCTTCAATTGGGGTTGACGGGCTCATTTTTATAGTTTTTTCGGTGATTTTTTGCCTTACTTTTGGGGGGAGGAATGTCTCCCCATTCCGGAATCCTGGGGGAGGGCGGGGACCCGAGGGACTGTTCTGTGGAGTTTCACCACTCACCCACTAGCAGAGTTTGACTAGTATAGTCGCACGTTGGTTTACAGTGCAGGTTGTACTTAGTGTATCAGTTTCTATTTAGAGTGAATGCAAGTCGGCTCTGATACTGGGATAGTGGACGAGTGGTGTCGTTTACCATACACCTATCTCATAACTGAAAAGTTTCTATTTTTTCTGTCGAATATAGTTATGTTTTTTTCTGTTTTTCTATGTCTATCTTCTACTTACAGGTATGCGTCTCACCAAATGCAGAGGGGTTCATGGAGTGCAGTTTTTACACACACCAAGTCGAGGTACCGGGCACTAGCCTTTACATTAGAGTATGCTGAGATTTTGGGATGGCTAGGTTAATGAGCCTTAATGTTAAGGGGCTGAATTCTGATGTAAAGAGGAGGCTGGTCCTCCAAGAGATGCGAAAATCAAAGGCGGAGGTGGTGTTTCTGCAGGAGACGCACTTCACAGAGAAAAGTTCCTTTAACTTTGCCCGCCACTGGTTTCCCCAATCCTTCTCAGCCACAACCTCAAAGAAGAAGGCAGGGGTGGCAATACTGATCTCTCACACATGCCCACTCCAAGTGAGTAAGTGGGAAGCAGATCCCTCAGGTCGTTTTTTGATCGTCCAAGGTACTCTAAATGGAATACCACTAATTTTGTGTAACCTGTATGCACCAAACTCTAACCAGCTTAGATTTATTTCTTCAACGTTGTCACGCCTCCCGAGGGACCGTGGGACCATCCACATCATAGGAGGAGACTTTAATACGGTATTCTCAGACAAGGCTGATAGAATGCTTGCACCTTCACATTCGGCAGGCTCACATAGATCACCACATCTATCCACTGGGTTCCGCAAATTGATCCGCAAACATCAATTATTTGATCTTTGGAGAATCAATAACCCGACGGCGAGACAATATACCTTCTTCTCACATCCCCATAAATCGCATAGCCGAATAGATTACTTTTTGGGCAATATCCTTACACTTAGAGCACTCCAACATGCACAAATTGGCAGTATCACTTGGTCGGACCACGCTCCTGTGTTGATATCTCTTAATCTGACAACCCCTCTCCTGAAACGCACCCACTGGAGACTGAACGAATCCTTACTCACTAACATCACATCTCGAGAATCTCTTCGTAGAGTCATACAGAACTACTTTACAGAGAATTCCCAGTCCCTCCCATCTTTCCCATTAATATGGGAGGCCCACAAAGCAGTAGTTAGAGGGGAATGCATAGCCCTGTCTTCTAAACTCAAAAAAGATTCACAACAGCAGTACCGTCAGTGCGAAAGGGACCTCCGCACAGCAGAGAATCAGCTTCAAACCCACCCCACTAAAACTCGCCTGAAAAAAGTGATAGACTTGAGAACTAAACTAAAAGAGATCTCACATGGAAACATAGAAAGACTCCTGCGTTACTCCCGCCAGAAATAGTATGAATACGATAATAAGCCCCATACGATGCTAGCTAGAAAGCTTAGAGACCAAGCGATAACTAGTGCCCCATGCGCAATAAAAGATACTGCAGGCACCCCTCACTATGACCCCACGAAAATAGCTCAACTTTTCCACACATACTATACGTCGCTGTATTCTATCCCCCCGCGGTTACCAATGACGCATCCGAATTTAACAAAAATATTAAATGACTATTTGACTGACTGTCACCTCCCAAAACTGTCTCAGGAGGCATTGGAGGACCTTAATCGGAGGGTGGAGCCAGAGGAAATTCATCAAATCATTAAGGACTTACCAGGCCACAAAGCCCCGGGTCCTGACGGGTTTACCTATGTATATTATAAAAATACAAAATTATCCCCGGCACTCCAAGAGAAAAAAGAAACAATGTCTGGGTATTTTTGATGTTTTTTATTGTGAATAGTCTTATCTCGACGTTTCGGTCATACCTTGACCTTTATCAAGAGAATTAATCAGACTATAGAAAGAGAACATAAAAAAACAGAAATTAATACATAATACAGGAGAAAAATTACCAGGAGACACAGCTCCGGTTATTTATATACATTGTACACAAAAGGAGTATACGTTACAATGGTAAGGTACAGAGTCAAAGATATATATAAGATAATAACATCTGTATACACCCAAGAAGAAAGAACAACATCCGAAGTAATTGTTTACCAACTGGAAACTTATCATGTAAGTATCAGAAGAGACTAACAGGTAGACGTACCTATGAAGCAGAGAAATCGGTATGTGCATACTACTCGAGGGAGGGAGCAATACGAGTCACCACTCATATGAAGAGGAACTTATCAGGTGCGTATGAGTGCTAGGTGAAAGAAAGAATCATTAACAAAGGAAACCTATGCAGTGATTCTTGACTGTGATCGGTGAATAAGTAATATGTGAATACCTGTGACTGAATAATAGACAATCGGGATCAGCCAGTCAATAGTCTATGGGGTAATCATGTAGTGGTATTCCACCGAGGTAGAAAGTCGTATGTCGTGACTGGTTGTAGAAAAAAGAGAGCGAAATAAAGTAAGTGAGTAAAGCATGAACGGAGAAGAGGAGTAGAAGAAGGAGGGGGGGGGGGGGGGGAAGGGGGAGGGGGAAGGGTTGGGTTGGGGGAGGGGGGGAAGGAGAAAGGAAAAGATGGTGAGATCAGGCTGAAGGTAAAGATAAGTGTATATGAGAAGTTAAGACAAGGTACCTGTCCAATAATTGGCTACTGTATAGGTGCCATGCCAATCTTGTTAGTGAGCAGAGGACCTAATGGAGAAATTCTCGAATGAACACATCAGTGAATAGAGAGACGTGTCTCTAAAATTGGTTATACTCCATTCACTACCTGTCAAACAGCATGAAATGGTGTGCGGGAGGTAATGTGTCTCTGGAAACTTGTGACACCAATACATTAGCTATAAGACATATAGCCCACAATGCCAAATGTTCTAAAAATAGAAAGATCTCATGAGAAAAAAAAAATCCACAAACTGTATAACATCCAATGAGGTGAGTAACCTCCATCAACATGACTAATATTACTCACAATCTATGAGCAGCCGTGAAATAAGGTCGTATAGGAGACCTTCTTAAAGGAGTAGTGGAGTAGGTGAAATTGTCATGACAGTGTCGGTATTACACCTATGCTGCGGACTAGTGACATAAATAGACAGAGGTTAATGCAATGGTGTACTGCTAAATCACCAGACCATGGACAAAACTGATAAATAGCATAACAATACCTCAAAAGGGAAACAGCCTATGTGGTAACAGTGTCCTATGCCAGGGCTATGCTCAAAAGTGGTAACTTGGAAAAAGGTCAAAGACCTATGGAGAATAAAGAGAACCTGTTAAAGAACATAGATTAACGGTCACAAAAATGAAAGTAAAAGCTCTTACTGATACCTGGTGTATGAGATGATACAGGCTTGTGTCCAGGGGGAATGGTGGCTGGCTACTGAGTTGGTCTGTGTAACTGAGCCGTCTTAAATGCAGGTGGTAATGAGGAGATCGGCTCCAGGTGGAGCTGACTTGCTGCGCATAGGAACGGTAGTGGTGAAGGTTGGTACTGCAGCACTAGGTTTACATAGAGGACTATTAGATGTTGTGAGTCACGTGAAATACAGTGAGAAGTGGCATACAGACCTCCGTGATGTGAGGGAGTGAGTGCCTCACATGTGACCACTAAAAGCACAGGGGTGAACCGGTGATGTGTGGAAATCATGTAGTGAAGAGAGCCTAAAAGAGGGGGAGAAAAATAAATTAGTAGGCATATGACAGGAAAGAATTTAAACCTGGAAAACATAAGAATGTAAGGAATTCACAAAACAACAGGTACCTTACAATTACCATAGATCTGTATCTAAAATCACTCTCGTAAAGTGATATTGATAAGACGGCTCAGTTACACAGACCAACTCAGTAGCCAGCCACCATTCCCCCTGGACACAAGCCTGTATCATCTCATACACCAGGTATCAGTAAGAGCTTTTACTTTCATTTTTGTGACCGTTAATCTATGTTCTTTAACAGGTTCTCTTTATTCTCCATAGGTCTTTGACCTTTTTCCAAGTTACCACTTTTGAGCATAGCCCTGGCATAGGACACTGTTACCACATAGGCTGTTTCCCTTTTGAGGTATTGTTATGCTATTTATCAGTTTTGTCCATGGTCTGGTGATTTATCAGTACACCATTGCATTAACCTCTGTCTATTTATGTCACTAGTCCGCAGCATAGGTGTAATACCGACACTGTCATGACAATTTCACCTACTCCACTACTCCTTTAAGAAGGTCTCCTATACGACCTTATTTCACGGCTGCTCATAGATTGTGAGTAATATTAGTCATGTTGATGGAGGTTACTCACCTCATTGGATGTTATACAGTTTGTGGATTTTTTTTCTCATGAGATCTTTCTATTTTTAGAACATTTGGCATTGTGGGCTATATGTCTTATAGCTAATGTATTGGTGTCACAAGTTTCCAGAGACACATTACCTCCCGCACACCATTTCATGCTGTTTGACAGGTAGTGAATGGAGTATAACCAATTTTAGAGACACGTCTCTCTATTCACTGATGTGTTCATTCGAGAATTTCTCCATTAGGTCCTCTGCTCACTAACAAGATTGGCATGGCACCTATACAGTAGCCAATTATTGGACAGGTACCTTGTCTTAACTTCTCATATACACTTATCTTTACCTTCAGCCTGATCTCACCATCTTTTCCTTTCTCCTTCCCCCCCCTCCCCCAACCCAACCCTTCCCCCTCCCCCTCCCCCCCCCCCCCCCCCACCGCCCTCCTTCTTCTACTCCTCTTCTCCGTTCATGCTTTACTCACTTACTTTATTTCGCTCTCTTTTTTCTACAACCAGTCACGACATACGACTTTCTACCTCGGTGGAATACCACTACATGATTACCCCATAGACTATTGACTGGCTGATCCCGATTGTCTATTATTCAGTCACAGGTATTCACATATTACTTATTCACCGATCACAGTCAAGAATCACTGCATAGGTTTCCTTTGTTAATGATTCTTTCTTTCACCTAGCACTCATACGCACCTGATAAGTTCCTCTTCATATGAGTGATGACTCGTATTGCTCCCTCCCTCGAGTAGTATGCACATACCGATTTCTCTGCTTCATAGGTACGTCTACCTGTTAGTCTCTTCTGATACTTACATGATAAGTTTCCAGTTGGTAAACAATTACTTCGGATGTTGTTCTTTCTTCTTGGGTGTATACAGATGTTATTATCTTATATATATCTTTGACTCTGTACCTTACCATTGTAACGTATACTCCTTTTGTGTACAATGTATATAAATAACCGGAGCTGTGTCTCCTGGTAATTTTTCTCCTGTATTATGTATTAATTTCTGTTTTTTTATGTTCTCTTTCTATAGTCTGATTAATTCTCTTGATAAAGGTCAAGGTATGACCGAAATGTCGAGATAAGACTATTCACAATAAAAAACATCAAAAATACCCAGACATTGTTTCTTTTTTCTCTTGGAGTGCCGGGGATAATTTTGTATTTTTGGAGTATTGACTGTTTCCCTAGAGCACCCGCATTCATAGTGAGCCAGGTCTATACGAATTATTGGACTTTATTTTTCCTGGGCTCCTATCATCCGTGTTTTTTCCTGACCTCAATGTCTTTCAATACTTTTTCATATGCTAATGAAGAGGTGACAAGTATCCTGTCAAGGGTCACCACACCACGCACTTTTTTATCAGTTCCCACTGAAGAGATTCGTACCCGCGACTATGAAAAGGAGCTAAAGAGATACACAGCTTTGGACTTACATTGCGCTACATTAGCTGAGTACCATAAAGTTCAGCGAATCCCGTGAGGCCTCAGAGTACCCCTTCGTCCTACCTTATTTTCGGATAACCCCGAATACTGTACAAAGTACGAAAGTATTTTAAATAAATGTTCGATGGACGAGATCATATTGACCATTGAGTTTCTCCAGAAAGAGATAAGCGAATTGGAACCCAAAATCAAATCCATCGAAGACCAATTCTCTAACACCTTACCAAGTGCCGAGTGGGACAGACTGAGACAGAAAACCAGAGAATCGATCGACACCTTCCAGAAAAATTTACAAGAGCGTAAAAGGACGAAATTCATCAGGGATCAAGAGGATTATCTTAAAGATCGTGTCTATAGGTGGCGCTCACAGGACACTAATCCCCCCTATCGCCCTAGCGTCCACAGATTCTCGGCCTCCTCTGGTTCTGATAGTGACTCTTACCCCACGTCATCCAATCGTTTTTTAGGGGCCAGATACACCCCAGGAGAAAAACGAGGAGGAGCCAGAGGAAGACCAGGTCATGTTCCTCGTATGCAGACCAGATCACAGGTATGACCACTGCAAATGACAATATTGTTGATAACTTGGTATTTAACATTTCGTCATATAACCTTTCACCCATTGAGTCACAGGTGTTGCAAAGGGGTCTCTCGTTTTGTCCCACTCCCAAGTTCAATCCCTTCAGGATGGACCAGGAGATGAGACGCTTTTTCAGGAACCTTCGTCTCAAGGCCCATTTTGCCTCCTCAGAGGGGGATACTACCCCTGAGGACGTAGGTTCGGGCTCTGGCACTTTTAGTCTCCGGGATCTTAAACTCAGTCTCACGAGTACCTTTCATCCCCCCAGGTCCTATCATCCCGTTGAGACTTACATTTCTCTGGTTTCCAATGATATGAATAAGATTTTACAGGACATAGATAGGGGCCTATACAAGATCAGACACAACTATACCCCTGAAGAAGATACAGCCATCAGGGAACTCCAGAATAACAAAAGTATAATTATTAAGCCAGCCGATAAAGGGGGATCCATTGTCATTCTGGACAAAACATATTATCTCTCTGAGATTTATAGACAACTACGTGACAATTCCACTTATTTGCCCGTCCCTCGAGACCCCACTCCTCAAATACGCGAACGGATCAGGGATACTGTTGACTACCACTTATCACAAGGCACGATTGACAAGAAATTGGCTGAGTATCTCATTAAATCTAACCCCGTAACACCCGTCTTTTATGTTCTACCCAAGATTCATAAAAATCTTCAGCAACCTCCCGGACGACCTATCGTAGCCTCCACTGAATCTATCCTTTCTCCATTGGCCATCTCCCTGGATAAGATTCTCACACCACTAATTCCTGTGATTCCGTCATACCTAAAGGACACGTCTGACTTTCTGTCTCATATCAGATCTTTCACCTCTCTTCCTCCCGATTGTCTTCTCGTGACCTTTGATGTAGACAGTCTCTACACAAGTATAGCACACAGCGATGGCATCCAAGCCGTCAACTGGTTCTTGGAACTTTATGGGTCACTGTCCCCTCTACAGCATTCTTTCTGTCTTGATCTCCTGCAATTGGTATTGGGCAATAATTTTTTCCTCTTCGAAGATCAGTTTTATATGCAGCAATGGGGCACAGCGATGGGTTCTAACGTAGCGCCTCCGTATGCAAATATCTACATGGCGCATTTCGAAGACACATTTGTGTACAGCCATTCGCTGTGGAAACAACATGCCATTGGATGGAGGAGATATATTGATGACATTTTTGTCATATGGCACGGTGATTCCTTATCCCTGGATACCTTACACCAATATATCTCCTCCGCCCGTCCGGGTCTCACTTTTACAGTACACAGTGATCCCTTCCAGATTAACTTTCTGGACACCCTTGTCATTCTATCCCCTGAAGGGACTATCACGACTGATCTATACGTCAAACCCACCGACAAGAACAGCCTTCTGCTGTACTCCAGTTGCCACCCTCCACACATTAAAAAGTCATTGCCCATTTCACAGCATAAGAGAGTGGAAAGGATCGTTTCTGATCCTCAAACACAAGCAACAAGGTTTCGTGAGATGGGTGATAAATTCCTCTCACGAGGCTACCCTTCTTCCGTGGCATTCAATCGCTCTACCCGTGCCCGCAATGATGATGTCATTTCACCACGGATGCATTGTGTCCAGACATACCACCCTTTTTCGCCACTTTTTAAGGAGGTCATTACAAGACATTGGCCATTACTACAGAAGGCTTACCCCTCTATAAAAGAGTTCGGGATGTTCCCTATCTTTTGTCACAAACGAGCGAGGAACCTGAGGGATAGTCTGATCCGAGCCGACATAGGGTCATCAATCTCACCACGACAGACTTTCTTGGGACCACCCAAAACAGGTAACTTCCCATGCTTACACTGTCTCCAATGCAATAATTTGACCAAGGGTAACAAGTTCACACATCCCCATACTGGAAAAAACTTCACTATCAGAGGGTATCACACCTGTGAGTCTTCCTATGTGATATACCTGATCAAGTGTCCCTGCGGTCTCGGGTATGTTGGGGAGACTACCCAACATATCCGAGATCGCATCAGTAAACACAAATCAACGATCAGATGTAAGCAACTTTTACTACCCATCCCCCATCATTTTGACACTTTCCATCATACAGTAGCTCAATTGAGGTTTCAGGTCATTGAACATGTTCCACTATTACGTAGGGGTGGCGATAGGGTCCGTAGATTAAAAGAAAGAGAAGCATATTGGATTTTCACGTTGGGTACACTGGAACCCCGAGGACTGAACCGAGAATATGAGGTCCATCTCTGACATGCTCAGGTCCTAATTGTGGTCTCCGTAGACTCCTTTTAGATAAACCTCTTTTCCCATTTTTATGACTGTGATTTTTATGTCTCTGATTAGTTATGTAATTTATCAATATCACTTTACGAGAGTGATTTTAGATACAGATCTATGGTAATTGTAAGGTACCTGTTGTTTTGTGAATTCCTTACATTCTTATGTTTTCCAGGTTTAAATTCTTTCCTGTCATATGCCTACTAATTTATTTTTCTCCCCCTCTTTTAGGCTCTCTTCACTACATGATTTCCACACATCACCGGTTCACCCCTGTGCTTTTAGTGGTCACATGTGAGGCACTCACTCCCTCACATCACGGAGGTCTGTATGCCACTTCTCACTGTATTTCACGTGACTCACAACATCTAATAGTCCTCTATGTAAACCTAGTGCTGCAGTACCAACCTTCACCACTACCGTTCCTATGCGCAGCAAGTCAGCTCCACCTGGAGCCGATCTCCTCATCACCACCTGCATTTAAGACGGCTCAGTTACACAGACCAACTCAGTAGCCAGCCACCATTCCCCCTGGACACAAGCCTGTATCATCTCATACACCAGGTATCAGTAAGAGCTTTTACTTTCATTTTTGTGACCGTTAATCTATGTTCTTTAACAGGTTCTCTTTATTCTCCATAGGTCTTTGACCTTTTTCCAAGTTACCACTTTTGAGCATAGCCCTGGCATAGGACACTGTTACCACATAGGCTGTTTCCCTTTTGAGGTATTGTTATGCTATTTATCAGTTTTGTCCATGGTCTGGTGATTTATCAGTACACCATTGCATTAACCTCTGTCTATTTATGTCACTAGTCCGCAGCATAGGTGTAATACCGACACTGTCATGACAATTTCACCTACTCCACTACTCCTTTAAGAAGGTCTCCTATACGACCTTATTTCACGGCTGCTCATAGATTGTGAGTAATATTAGTCATGTTGATGGAGGTTACTCACCTCATTGGATGTTATACAGTTTGTGGATTTTTTTTTTCTCATGAGATCTTTCTATTTTTAGAACATTTGGCATTGTGGGCTATATGTCTTATAGCTAATGTATTGGTGTCACAAGTTTCCAGAGACACATTACCTCCCGCACACCATTTCATGCTGTTTGACAGGTAGTGAATGGAGTATAACCAATTTTAGAGACACGTCTCTCTATTCACTGATGTGTTCATTCGAGAATTTCTCCATTAGGTCCTCTGCTCACTAACAAGA
This sequence comes from Anomaloglossus baeobatrachus, assembly GCF_048569485.1. Taxonomy (NCBI): domain Eukaryota; kingdom Metazoa; phylum Chordata; class Amphibia; order Anura; family Aromobatidae; genus Anomaloglossus; species Anomaloglossus baeobatrachus. The sequence goes on along the minus strand of NC_134354.1, from coordinate 595,198,507 downwards.
TTGGCATGGCACCTATACAGTAGCCAATTATTGGACAGGTACCTTGTCTTAACTTCTCATATACACTTATCTTTACCTTCAGCCTGATCTCACCATCTTTTCCTTTCTCCTTCCCCCCCCTCCCCCAACCCAACCCTTCCCCCTCCCCCTTCCCCCCCCCCCCTCCTTCTTCTACTCCTCTTCTCCGTTCATGCTTTACTCACTTACTTTATTTCGCTCTCTTTTTTCTACAACCAGTCACGACTTACGACTTTCTACCTCGGTGGAATACCACTACATGATTACCCCATAGACTATTGACTGGCTGATCCCGATTGTCTATTATTCAGTCACAGGTATTCACATATTACTTATTCACTGATCACAGTCAAGAATCACTGCATAGGTTTCCTTTGTTAATGATTCTTTCTTTCACCTAGCACTCATACGCACCTGATAAGTTCCTCTTCATATGAGTGGTGACTCGTATTGCTCCCTCCCTCGAGTAGTATGCACATACCGATTTCTCTGCTTCATAGGTACGTCTACCTGTTAGTCTCTTCTGATACTTACATGATAAGTTTCCAGTTGGTAAACAATTACTTCGGATGTTGTTCTTTCTTCTTGGGTGTATACAGATGTTATTATCTTATATATATCTTTGACTCTGTACCTTACCATTGTAACGTATACTCCTTTTGTGTACAATGTATATAAATAACCGGAGCTGTGTCTCCTGGTAATTTTTCTCCTGTATTATGTATTAATTTCTGTTTTTTTATGTTCTCTTTCTATAGTCTGATTAATTCTCTTGATAAAGGTCAAGGTATGACCGAAACGTCGAGATAAGACTATTCACAATAAAAAACATCAAAAATACCCAGACATTGTTTCTTTTTTCTCTTGGAGTGCCGGGGATAATTTTGTATTTTTGGAGTATTGACTGTTTCCCTAGAGCACCCGCATTCATAGTGAGCCAGGTCTATACGAATTATGTATATTATAAGACCTTTGAGGGGGAGCTGTCCACCCATCTAACACACCTTTTTAACCTTTTCATGGAGGGTGACGCCATGCCAAACACATTCCTACACTCATACATAACTGTTATTCCTAAAACAGGAAAAGATCCTTTGGAGTGTGCGAGTTACCGTCCTATTAGCCTTCTAAACTCGGATCTTAAGATATTCACTAAACTACTGGCTGACCGTCTAAACAATTGGCTCCCACATCTGATCCATAAGGATCAGGTTGGTT